>NC_052350.1:40930-59764 GCF_009727055.1 Benincasa hispida | reverse complement strand
CAACCTATAAACCGAACCCCTCTTGGGCCAAGGAGAGGGTGGGGCCCCTTGTTCAAGACCTGGATTCAGTACTAAAGGGAACAACCTATCTACTATCCCTATAACGGGTAGGAGTGAATTTCCTCTTGCACCATATGTTCCCAGCTATCCACCTGATCTTACCCCTGAAATGAGAGGCTTATTGGGTTAGCGATAATGAGTTGCCCTCACCTATGCAGATCTAAGGATAATTTCGAGTGAACAGGAGTTCATAATTAGCTCAGGATTAAGAGTAAGTTACCTAGGTCATCAATTAACTAAATAGTCAGTTTTATACATAAAACGACATTTAGAACGTAAAAAGTGACTTAAGTCTTATGCAAACTCATTGCATAGGATGCCCCCACTCACATATCTCTATATGAACGATTCAGGATCACATCATTTGTACTAACTACAAAGCGGGCTCATCCACAATGTCTCCAGAACAAGGCGCCCAACCTTATCCCTATACTATAGACCATTTTGGCTATATATTTGAACTTGATCCACATTTATGTCACTACATAAAGTTCAAACTACATTAAATAGCCTCAGGACCTTAGTTTACTGGATTCAAGATTACAATTTCAATAACAATTTTATCGAAAAACAAAACAGAATATGTTTATTAATTTACAAACTACGAGTTTTAGGACATAAAATCCAACACATACATCTTAGTTTATTGGTTTGTGGTCAATGCAACTAAAATATCAAATATTTCATAGACAATGTGAATAAAATATCATATATTATAAATAAAAAAATGTTTGTTCATACAAATGTTTACAAACTACAGGACCTTACGAGATTTAGGACATCAACCCTAACAGTTTCACCCAATATACTTTCAGAACTTTCCTCCTCAACTACCCATATATTATTGACCACTCTAGTGGACCCTGTAAATTCATCTATAAGAGCAACATCGTTAGGAGCCACTACTTCCTCAAAAGTACTCTCCAAATCATCAAAAATAGGATTAACATCCACCACATTTTTATCAGTAGACATAGAAGTACTAGGTTCAACATATAGAAACTCATTCTCATAAAATCTTACATCATGTGAGGCAAATATTTCTCTGGTTTTGAGATCATATAGTTGTCACCCTTTCTTACCGTATGGATATCCAACAAACACATATCCCCTTTTGCTCGTTGATTATGAGCAAAACACAAGCAACCAAAACACATAACAAATCAAAATCTAGGTGTTTTATTCTACAATAAACCTGATAGGATACGTGATGAACCGTAAAGCTGTCAAGACTTTTGATTCGGTTAAATAATTGTTCTATTCTCTATTATAATTCGATAGTATTAAGGCACGGGTCGATCCTCAGAGAGTCGGTCCATTTTTGTACTAAATTACCTGTTGTAAGTAACCAAAAGGGTTAATAAGTTGGTTTCAACTGCAAGAAATTGATTAAAAACAGTAATGCTTGAACATAAATTTGATGCTGAGTAAACAAAAACTATCAATAAAACAAAGCCTAGCTTGAGATAAATTGAATTTATTCCTAATTTGCTAATCAATCATTGATTAATAAGAAAAGTGCCTTGCAATTTAATTGGTTTTTAACTTAGCCAATCACTTCTAGAGAAGCTAATAGAAAGTCCAATTAGTCAAATTAGTTCTTAGTCCCAGGAGAAAAGCCTCCTAAACATGCAAACTAGTTAGCATTAAGGTCTAGGACAATTGTTAAGATGAACAAAATAATTAGGAACAACCTAATTAAGTATTCAATGTGAATTTCTCCTAAGTTAGATAGACAAATACTATTCGATTGGAAAAGCCAAACCAATAAGCAACTCTAACTTAACTTTTGTTACTTGGCGATCTAAGAACCTCACAATTGTAGGTGTAAACCTGTAACTATGAATTAAACATGCTTGACTAATTTGTTAGATTATCTCAAACATGTTCAATCAATTAAATAAGAGCAAGGAGAAGATTCAATAAACAATTAAAATTTCAAGACAACAAGTCTTCATAATCTCATGAGATAACAAATCAAGAAATAAATCCTAAATCTCGAGCTAGATAAAAGTACCTTAGCCTTGATACATGTTAGAATTAACAAAATAATGATCTAGAGAGGTCTCAATCGAGTAGGGAAGAAGAAATATAGAGAGGGTGTTAGAAAGGTAGGGAGAATTCTTCTCAAAATCATTTTGTCAAAGTGTAGGCGGCTAGGTCAATTTAAAATTAATCTTGTCGCAATGTTGTAATGCTTGGGTCAAGTGTTGCAAAGCTGACCTCAACTTGTCACTAGCACATGTGCAGGACAACTCCAGATTCTGAAGTAACATAAACTGGGTTGACGCCTCCTTCATAACTTAAAAGGCGTTTCAGAAACACTTTTCGAAGGAACACTATTCAAGATGTGAATTGTAGTCTCTATTGCATACCCCCAAAACGAGCTAAGTAATTGAGCATAGCTCATCATAGACCGAACCATGTCTAACAAGGTTCTATTTCTCCTTTCTGATACACCGATCTGCTGAGGTGTACCAGGTGCTGAGAGTTGGATTGAATTCCATGTTCTATCATATAGTTCTAGAATTCTAAATCCATGTACTCTCCACCCGATCAGATCGAAATGTTTTAATCATTTTGCCTAATAGGTTTTCAACTTCAGTCTTGTACTCTTTGAACTTTTCAAAGGTTTCAAACTTATGTCCCAAAATAACGGACCCTTACAAACTAATTTTGTAAAAAAAAAAAAAAAAAAGTAAACAAAAAGTCCAATCTCGAAACATCCAATATGTAAAAAAAAAAAAAAAAAAAAACCACAATCATCACATGAATTTAAAAGAAAAAAAAGAACCACAATAACTCTGTTTTTCAAATTCTAGAAAAAATGAAATATGGGACTAAAAAACCATGCTCTGATACCAATTGAAGGTTGGTGAAAACCAATGCGGAAACGAGATCGAATCCCAAATTTGATTTTCACAGAATATGAAAAATACAGAGAAAGAGAAATTATGCATTCTAGAAAGAATTACAGCATGCTTTAAATAAATTAGAGAGGAATTAGGGTTTGGTGATAACATATACTTGAAGGCACAAAAGTTTCTTGATTTCTTCTTTAATTAGTCACGATCTCTCCTTAGACAACAAACACCAAAAACTCAGCACTCCAAAAGGCCAATTGGTTGGACACCACCATAGTGAAACCTCTATATTCTATTTTGGGATTGAGAATCAACATGAGTTGTGGGTTCTGTATGAATTTTGGGAGAGAGAGAGAGTGATTTTTCTTTTTAGAGGACGAACTTTTCAAAATAATCTTTGGGAGAGCATTGGATTCATTTACCCAGACTTTCTATGTTTTTGGGAAGATGATGATAACTCCACCTCCAACTCCCCTCATCCCACAATTTTTTAGAGGTATTAGGGGAGGGAAGTTATTTTCATAACTCCCTCCCATTAATTCAAAATTAAATTAAAATCAAAATTAAATTTATATTACATATACTATATATATATATATATATATATATATCAACTTAAATTATTATAGATAACATATATTATACTATATGTTATATCAAATATAAACACATAACATATAGTTTATATTATATCAAATACAATATAGCCTGTAGTTTAAAAATTCTCTCAATAATCTATGGTATTTAATATAAATCAAATTTATATTAAATAATTATATGAATCCAATTCATAATTAACATTAAATCATATTCAAATATTTATTTTTCTCTAAAATAAACTTTATATTATAATGTATCAAATATATTATATTAATTATATCATATATAATTAGTTTCAACTAAATTAATTTGAACAATTCAAATTAATCTAAAATTAATTTGATTCTCAATAATCCAAGTTGAACTACCAATGGAACCTTATGGATCTATAGATTGAAGTTCCAATAGTACTTGGATAATTAATTAAATTCTTTAATTAAATTACTCAACTTCCATTAATTGTCGATCATTCCACCAAAGACCGACAATTGCACTCTTGGCACTATAGATATATTTCTTTGTCCATTGGATATAACCAATCAACGATGCATTGACCCTTCCAAAATTGCTCGTAAGTATAGCTAGGCCAAAATGACTGTTTTGCCCCTATAGTTACATCTAACTCCTTAAGTACCACTCATTCCTCTAATGAACAATAAGTCATAGTTCAAATATGACCAAACCACTTTCGGGCTAGAAGAGGGTGTGGCACCACATTGTTCAAGCCCCTGAATCAATCTTCAAATGAGCAATTTCTCTACTTACTCTAACTATAAAGAAGAAGCCAATTCTTTCTTGTGTAGTTGCGTTCCCATCTTCCCAATTAGACGAATCCCCAAAATGGTAGGTATATTGAGTTGGCGAACTAGCCACTCTCTTCCATGTAAATAAAAGGACTGGCTTCATAGGCAGGAATTCACAACTCACTCAGGATTTAGGTCAAGTCACCTATGGTCATCCTGGTGAAATGTAAATCTCTTCTATCAACAGTGTTATATAGTGAGACTATTCATTTCGTGGTCTGGTCTTATACAAACTCTTTGTATAGAACACCCTCTCTCATGTCTTCACATGAATGACCAGGATTAGATCGTTTGTAGCACTTTACAACAATTGTAACATCTACAAAGCGGGTCGTATTTGTAGTGTCAGTAGGATAAGGTACTCAGCCTTATCCATCTACTATAGACTGTTTAGGTTATCACTTAAATATGATGCACCTGTATGTATCCACATACATGTTTAAGTTATAAAAGATAATCTTGGATATTAGTTTATTGGTTTGTGGGTTGATGCTACTATATCAAATAAAATATTTGTATAATACAATTACCCCACGAGATTTAGGGAATCAACCCCAACAATCCCCACTTGTCCTAAAGCTAGTGTGATATAGATCATAAAAGTTAAACTGATATAAAAGTACACATAAAACAAGAAACTAGGGCATACAATACTTACCAAGTACAAAATCTCCCACTTGGCCTGGGCTAAATGTGGCATGTCTTGTAGACCCATAATCTGTAAATGACCTCAAACACCTTAGCCGTGAGGCCCTTTGTAAATGGATTAGCAACGTTGTGCGTGGAAGCTATCTGCGTGATGATCATGTCCCTTCGATACACAATTTCTCGTATTAGATGCTACTTCCGCTCAACGTGCTTCCCAGGTTTGTGACTCCTAGGCTCTCTAGAGTTAGCTATAGCACCACTATTATCACAATAAAGGGTGATGGGCTTTGACATGTTTGGAACTACTTCCTGAGCCAGATAACCTCCTTGGCAGCTTCACGAGCTGTTACATACTCCGCTCCATAGTGGAGTCAGCAATGTACCATTGCTTGGTGCTACATACTCTGCCTCCATTTTGATCAAAGTCATAAGATTTGATCGGAATATCAAATCTTATATCCCAAGATCGAAAAGTTTGTTTCAATCCATAAATGGACCGATTAAGCTTGCAAACCTTTTGTTCTTGACCTTGGATTATGAATCCTTCAGATTGTTGTATATAGATAGTCTCCTCAAGATTGCCATTCAGAAAGGAAATATTTACATCCATTTTCCAAATCTCATAGTCATTAATATGAGGCAATGGACAGAAGTATCTAGATAGACATCAACATGGCAAGAAGTGAGAAAGTCTCATCGTAGTTGACTTCCTCAACTTGGGTATAACCCTTTGCCACAAGCCTAGCCTTAAAACTTTACACCTTCCCATCAACACCTCATTTCCTCTTATAGATCCATTTGTAACCTATATATTTAACCCCACCAGGTTGATCTACAAGATCTCAAATTGAATTAAAGTACATAGACTCCATTTTGAGATCCATATCTTTGATCTATTCATCTTTATCAATATCCTTCCTTAACTTCTTGTAAGATAATGAATCCTTAATATTGTCCTCAGAAATGACAATTAGGGTTTTAGTCAAACCCATATAACAAATAGGCGGGTTCACAACCCTCCCACTATGTTGAGGCTCCCTCAACGATTGAGTGGATGTAACCTACTAGATGAACCAACAGTAAAAACTTTTGTTGAGGTAGTAGGCTCTTAAACAACTCTTGTTGAAGGTTCAGTAGTTTCACTGAAAAACTCAACACTATCTTACTGAGTGGTTTATGCTCTCTTATGTGGTTCTCTTATAAAAATGTAGCGTTTGTCGACACAAACCCTTAGGATCGTAGAAGTAACCATCCCATAACTCCAAAAGTGTTCCAGTAACACTTTTGGATGGAACACACTTCAAAGTATAAGCTGTAGTTTATACTGTATAACCTCAAAAGGAGTCAGGTAAGGAAGTGTAACTCATCATAGATCGAACATGTCCAACAAGGTTCGATTTCTGCTTTCTGATACACCATTATATTGAGGTGTACCAGATACTGAGAGTTGGGATATAATTCCATGTTCTATTAAATATCTTGGAATTTCAAATCCATATACTCTCCACCTTAGTCAGATCAAAATGTTTTAATTGTTTTACTTAATGCATCTTCAACTTCAGCCTTATACTCCTTGAACTTTTCAAGGGTTTCAGACTTATGTTTCATTAAATAAACATATCCATACCTTGAATAATCATAAGTGAAGGTGATGAAATATTCAAACCCTCCTCTTTCCTTAACATTCATAGGACCGAATAAGTTCGAATGTACAAGTTCTAAGAGCTCTTTGGCTCTGGGACCTTTTTCAGTAAAAGAACTCTTAGTCATTTTGCTTTCAAGGCGTAACTCACATAAAGGTAAAAAAATTTCTTCTAACTCACTTAGAAGTCCATTCTTACCTAATCTCTCAATTCTATTGAAATTTATGTGTTCTAACCTAGTTGGACACTTTCTTTTGGAGAAAGTTTTTGCCTTTTATTTTGAGTTACCACAGTTTTAAATAGTTCAGTATTTAGGAGGGTCTTTGTTGCTAACAACCTTAGCACATATAGATTATCTTCCAGCTTGGCAGAATAAAGCTCAACACCATTTTTGCAAATAAACACTTTATTTACATAAAATGTACAATATATTGTTGTTCAAGTAAACACTTTATAGAAATTAGGTTAAAAATCACTTTTAGTCCCTAAACTTTCATAGAAGTAACATTTTAGTCCCTAAACATTGGTTTGTAACAATTTAGTCCTTTTACTTTCAATTTTGTGACAATTTAGTCCCTGAACTTATGTTACAATTTTAGTCTTTATACTTTAAGATTTGTAGTGATTTAGTCCCTAATATAGAAATTAATATTATGGTTTAATGAGATTTTCATGCATAAACAAACCAATAAACTAATTAGAGACTAATTATTTTTTTTACAAATACAAATTCTACATCATAAAAAAATTAAAAATTGACATTTTGATATTGATGAATTTTTTTACATTAGGGATTAAATCATTACAACTTTGAAAGTGCAAGGACTAAATTGTTACATTACGAATGTTACAAAATTGAAAGTACAGGGACCAAATCGTTATAAACCAAAGTTCGGGGACTAAATTGTTACTTCTACGAAAGTTTAGAGACTAGAAGTGATTTTTAACCTAGAAATTAAGTTTCTTTCCAAATCAGGAACTACAAAAACATTTTCTGATAAAATATAAGATTTTTGTAAAGTAAGCCAGAGTCCTCCCATTGCCTTCGCTGAGACGATATTTCCAGTTCTAACACGCATCGTCATCTCACCAGTCGTTAGGTGCCGTTAGGAATCAATTCCCTGAAATGAAGAACAAATGTGGTTAGTGGCGCCTGAGTCTATTATCCAGGCAGAATCATCATTCTCCACTAAGTAAGTTTCCAGTACAAGTGAATTGTATATACCTTGCTTAGCCTTCTTCTTCTCCGCAAAGTATTTGGGACAATTGCTTTTCCAATGTCCCTGTTGGTTGTAATGGAAACATATTCCCTTTGCAGCCTTGGACTTCTTGCACTTTTGGGCAGCAGCTGGTGGGTTAGCCTTCTCTTAGCCTCCCTTCTTCTTCTTCTACTTTTTGGTGGTGGAAGAAGAGGGTACAAATTTTGTTCAAAAGGTCGAACCTCTGTAGAACTTCTTTGAGGACGAGACAATATTTGCCTCACCCTTCTGTTCATTGACTTTGATCAAGGATTGGTATGCTTGTAGCTTGTTGAGCAGGGTGGTTAAGTTTGTAGTCAATCTTGTTCATAACAACATTGTTATGGAACTGAAGGAAACTTTCACGTAAAGTTTCCAAAATGAAGCTAATCTGATTGGCTTCATCAATGACAGACCCATTTATCTCTGCCACATTAAAGTGTACCATCATGTTTAGAACATGTCTCGAACAGATGCCCCCTCTGGCATGCGAGCATTGAAGATGTATTTGAGTGCGTCATGCCGGAGCTGAGTAGATAGCTGTCCAAACATTCCCCTCAGGGACTCCATGATCTCACGAGCAGTGAGCATGAGCTCATGCTTCTTGGCCAATACCTTTGATAGACTCGCCAAGATGTACGCTTGGATCTTTTTGTATGCCTTCCAAACATTTCGGGTGGCATTGGCTGGTGGGACTTGTGAACACTCCTCAACTAGGACAAATCGTAGATTATCAGTGATTAGGACTGTATTGATTGTGTTTTTTCAGGTAGTGTAGTTATCCCCGTTCGACGACAAACATGTTTAATGTAGCGGATGTCATTTTGATTATTGTTGAAGTATACAATTGATTTATTTTAGTTAAACAAGCATTACCCAGTTTGAAAAACCAATCAATTTAGCAAAATAATTTAACGCACCTTATGTGACATCTATTTTGCAATGATGCTTCAGTGGGCAGGGTAAAAGCCATCGTAGAGTGAACCATTACCCCTTCACTGAATTGAGACTATGTCAACCAATAATTACACTAGAAAACTCTTGTTCATATAATTATTAGTCACCACACTACAACAAATATTACATACAATAGCAAGCAAAAAACGGTATCATAGACTTTTGATCGTGTTTCTGGAGATGCTGTTGTTGGGATTGGTGTCCTAATTCCCCAGAAGTCTCGTAGTTTGTAAACTTTGTACACATTGTTATTAATAAAATAAGAGTTATTTTATTTGCATTTACTCATATCCAATAAACAAAGATCCGTGATTATTGTATGTAAACTTAAGTATGTATATGAGATATACAAGTGGATCATGCCTTAAGTAATAACCTAAATGGTCTATAGTATAAGGATAAATGAGGGATACTTTATCCTGGTGACACTATGGATACGACCTGCTTTGTAGAAGTTTACAAGTGTTGTGAACTACTATAGATGGTCTGATCCTGACTATTCATGTGGAGACATGCGAGTAAGGTGTCCTATAAAAAGAGTTTGTATAAGATCAGACCACGAGATGATTCGTCTATTTATATAACACCATTGATAATTGAGACTTACATCTCACTAAAACGACTATAGGTGACATGACCTTAATCCTGAGTGTTTTGGGAACTCCTGCCTATGAGGGCGGTTCTTTGATTAGTATGGGTGAGAGTGGCCAAATTGCCAACTCAACAAGCCTACCTTTTTGAGGATTTATCTGATTGGGGAGCTGAGAACTCAGTTACACAAGATGGAATTCACTCNAACTCAACAAGCCTACCTTTTTGAGGATTTATCTGATTGGGGAGCTGAGAACTCAGTTACACAAGATGGAATTCACTCCTTCCCTAAAGTAGGGGTAAGTAGATAGATTGCTCCCTTAAGGGTGATTCCGGGTCTTGAACATAGTGGCCACATTCTCTCTTTGGAAGAGAGGACCCAATCATAGTAGGACTATGACTTATTGTTCATTAGGTACTTAAGGATTTAGATGTAACTACAAGGACAAAATGGTAAATTGGCCCAGTTGTATTTACGAGCGACTTGTGAAGGGTTATCATGCTGTTGATTGGTTAATATGCACACAAAAATATATCTGTAGTGAGAAGAATGCAGCTGTTGGTCTTTAGTGGAGTGTCTGACAGTTAACGGATGGTAAATCCTGTGACTAAAGATTTTAGTCAGTTATTCACGTATCGTTGGAGTTTCAAGCTACAAGTCCATAAGTTCCCCTTGGTAGCTCAATGGGTTCAAGTTGAGAATCAGATTCTGGGATTGATTTGAAGTGTTCAAATTAACAAGAGGAAATTCAATTATATGTGATATAATTGGTGTAATGTATGAGATCTATTATTTGGAAGAATTGATGTAAATATGATTTATATCAAGTACCATGAAATAGAAAAAGAACTATGGTTTAAATGTTTCATGAAATGAAATATTAAAAGTATAGGTTATAAATATAATATGATAAGTTGGTTATCATATTTATTTATAATATATTAATTAAATTATAATTGATTATTTTTCTCTAATAACCGATTAAGTAGAAGGTTATTGGAAGTTTTATGGTAACCATGAGATAAAAGGAAAATTGTTTTCCTAATTTTAGTAGTTGCCTCATTTGAAAATAACTCATGGAGACAAGCAATCAAGTGAAAGAGTTTCACTAAGCGATAGTGTTGACAGAGATTAACGATCATGTAGAGTTGACTATGCGATAGTCGCTCAGCAGATAATAGATACACGATCGAGTAACATAGTCTATGTGATAGGCTGTCATTTATTAAACAATCAAGCACATCGTCTATACGATAGAGCAACTTCTTATCTCCCACTTGTTTGATCGCCTACTCAATCGTAGACCTCTAGTCTCTTCCTCAAGCCAAGAACATACAGATCCCACAACTCCTGGATTCTCACACCGAGAATACCAAGGTAACCATTGTGGTGGTGTCCTCACATAGTTCGTGGATCGAGTTAAACTCGATTGGGTTCGAGGAGCTATTGGTTATTCATGTTGTTTGTGTGGTGATCGTTGCGTTCGGGTGTTGCTATTTTTGGACGCATTGGACTTCGTTTGAGGGAGTTTGAAGAATGGTTCTTCAAAGGTATGCATCCTCTATCCCTTGTACCATCGTTTAGCATGCTATAATTTCTGTATATGCATAACCTGTTAGTTTCCGTTTGGACTGTAATTGTTTTGTGTTCAATTCGAATGGAATTTGGAACGATCTCTTCCGCTACTCATCGAAATCCTCGTGTTTGATTTTCTTTAATTGGTATCAAAGCCAGGTTGTTCTGATATTCCAAATACAATTTCTATTTTGAACTTCCTTTACAGTCATGGTGGGTTTTAAGTTTTTTGCATTGCATTTAAGAGTTAAATACGTTTTTGGATGTGTTGATTAATGTTTACGGGATGATTGCCTCTGTTTAAAGCTTTCTTTATGTTTACAAAATGTTAATTTGTAAGGGTCCCTGCGTTTTGGGCATAATTAACAAGCAATCGAGTCTGTATTCAAAGTGTTTGAAGTTGTTTGATTCGTTCGTGATGAAGTTTTGAAGCATGGAGATGCAATTCTCATCGAGGAAGAAGACCAAAGGTTGGTTGTATCGTGTTGCCTAAGGTAAACAATCGTTGAAATTTGGCTAAACAATTGTGTAGAAAAGTTCTGCCCTTTGTGTAGTATTTACTAAACGATCGTTTATCTAATGCTAAATGAAGGGGTAAAGCGTTTACTCTATTGCGTAGCACTGGTTGCTCAATCGTGTGGACGCTGGAGGTAAACAATCGTGTAGAGCATTTGATGCTCATCATTTAATAAAAGGCGTGCGCACTAAACAATCGTGTAGTTAGCATGCTTCATCGCATAGTCATTGACTGATCACCCAATATACGATACCTTGACGCTTGCTTAGCGATCGTTTAGACGATTGTGCTTCACTACATTGTTGTCGTTTAGTTGATTGCTTAAGGCTTGCGTTGCACAATGCGCACTGCACGATCGCGTGCCTTTAGGCTTCATTGTATAGTCAAAGGTACACAATCGTTGCTAAACGATCGTTTATGCTCACACATAAATGATTGAGTAAAGAGTTTACTCTATCGTATAGGCGATCACAAGATTTTGATACATGATCAAAGAGACGTGTTTCTTCGCTCGGGTGGTTCAAGACCCGGTTCACCTGTTTGAACCGGAGACTCATTGTACTTTATAATAGTTGGATTTGGATTATTTTTAAAGATTTGAGGCTAATTATCCTAGTTCATCAACTTTTATTTAATGTACATGAGATGTATGTTAGTTTATATGTCATAGTGTATGATATATAGATTTAAAAACCCACCTTAGGTTATGCATTTTATTCATACATCATATATTATAAGTGTTATAATATAGTTTTCTGGCATGATGAAATTACAAGAGAGCATGCGTATGCATCATGAAATATAAGAGTTATATTTATGCATGAATTAAGCATATTCATGCACCATCTTTATATTATAAGAGTTATAGTATAAGGGTGTATGGAAGCATGTATGCTTGGTTCGTTGCTTTGTTATATAAGTGTGATGACGGAAATTTAGATTACCAAATCGTTGAGGACTTGATAACTAAAGTTCCATGGACGCAATATGCGATGCATGTTCTTAATGTATGTGTTGATTATCATGCGTCGGTGGTTATGCGTTGGAATGACTATGCGTTAACGAATCTATGTGATGACCATGCGTTTCTGTCACAAGTTTTCTTATGCTCATGCCAAGTATAATGCGAACGCAAGTTTCTCAGGTGATCCGAGGTCGAACTCAGGGATTTGTAGCTAGATGTATGCGGTAATGTGCATGCAACAGTTGAATAAAAGAATGATGGAGGGGTTGCTAAGCTAACACTACTCCTACTCCTAACTAACAGACAACGCAATGAGAATATGCATGAGAGGTAGAGACCCGACAATTATTGACAGGAAGTAAATGGATGGGAAAATAGATAAAATGTGAGGATGTCTTCACTGCAACACTGAGCTTGATCGCAAGGACAACCTTAGTCAACGCAAGCTATGCGATTATGCTACATACACTTGAGCCAAATTCTAGGACGTATACGATGTATATGTGATAGTGCCGAGAAGCCTATGCCTGCCCAAACCTCCATAACCTGCTCACGTGCTCTTGCCGCATGAGCGTGCTGGCCGCATATCACCACCATATCCTACTTCCTGGACGCATGCAATATCCTATCCGTAGGGTGCATACGCTGTGTGATGGCAAATGGAGCTTATTCCTAAGTCTCCATTCTTGCTTATGTAAACCTAATCTAGCCCTTCCGAGCATCGATTCTAACCTAGCTCTCTTGAGTCTTAGGTTCTTTCTTTAGACTCTCTCCCAAGTAGCTCTAAAGGTGTGATGGACGCATATATAATACAAGGTAACCACCTAAACTTGGTTGACGCATGACTATTCCTATCTCTAGTGAACAATAGCTTGCATTGCTTATTGCGACCAACCATTTACCCTCCTAGGCAATTAGTTGTTGCTGACTTTACTCATAGACAAGCAATGAGTCAGCTTTACACTAAGCAAATAAGGTTTTCACTAATGTAACGCACACCTCTCAGTGGTTTGCTCATGTTTCATATCTCTAATCGACATGACTAAGTATGTGATACTCTAGTAATCTCACTAAGTGATGCAATGAAGTTATGGGTGCTAAGTAAAGAAAGATGGAGATGTAATTGAAGGAAACACAGAAATGCATTGAACACATAATGTATTAATTCCTTAATCACAAAATGTAATACAACAATATAAGAGAAGAAGAGAAAATAAAATGACTAGCTGGAAGTAATGACTTGCTTCCAGTAGATGTGCATCAAGGCTGCCGGTGGTGCCATGGATGGGCGGTGGAGTTGACTCTCCCAAGATCTAGCTTCGATTGAAGGCTCCGATTGTCAATCGGAATGGATGAAGGAGATAAATAACTTTCAAGCTTTCTTCTCACGCATTTGTTTGGATCACAAGGATCCGCCCTAAGGCGAACCTCAGGCAGAAACCTTGGATAAGTTGAAATTCTGCTCATCAGCTTCTTTATATAGAGCTTGGATCGCTGACAGCATTAATGGACTACTCTGATTCTAACATTCGCGGCGCGGTAGTCCTTTCTGAATCTCTGCTGCTAACGGCGTGGTAGGTGAAATGTAACATCCCACACCTTTTTATTTATTTATTTTTTATGTAAAACTTTTCCCTTTTCAGTAATTGTCCTTAGTTGAAGGACATGTTTGGAATTCTGAATTTAAAGTATAAATGCGAGGATTTAAGTGTTGTCGTGGAATTTATTCAAAAAATTTTCAATTGGAAAAAGTTATGGCAGGAATTAATTATTTTTGGAAAAACGAAAGGAATTCAATAGTATAATGGCTTAAGGAAAAGATCTAATTAAAGTTATACTATTTTCCTTTTTATTATTATTATTTATTATTATTATTATTATCATCATCATCATCATCATCATCATTATTATTATTATGATTATTATATTTTTTATACAAGGGCGCCCCTCCCCCTACCGCACGCGAGCCCTCCGTATTTCTTCTTCTTTGCCGCATGCCCAGCCGCCGCACCCAAGTTGCCATGCGCCTCCAACCGACTGCCGTTCGTCGACCTCGAAGCGACCGCACGTCCGCTTTCAATCGGTCGCACCACTGCCACCAGTCGCCCAGCCGTCGATCTCCCTCCAACTGTGTTGCTCACCGTTCGTGGGTTTCGGCCGACCAGATTCCCGCCGGTCAGTCCACGCTGCTCGCCGTCGCGTCGTCCTTTCAGTCGTTCGTTTTCGTCAACGAGCAACCAGAAGCCCTCCAGCCGCTGCCGTGAGCCTTCCGTCCAGCCGGGCCGCTCGTCCAAATTCCCTTCAGTCGCGCGTCGCCGCCCCAGCCTCACCAACTACCGATCGCTGTCGTCCCTGCCGCGTCGGGTCCGTTTTGGTCTTTGTCGAAATCTTGGATTAAGGGTAAGTGTAAATTGTTTTGATTGGATTCCTTGAGGATTTTGAGCAGTCACTAGAGTTTGGCCTTAAATGTGTTTCTGGGGTTTGTTCATGGTTTTATGTTGTAGGGCAAAAAAAATTTTTAGGTTGTTGAAAGTTTGTCGTCCAGTCGAGTAAAAGGGGAAGTCGAACGATATCTTGGTGAAGGGTAAGGCTCTAAACTTATGTGGTTGTTAAGCATGTTGTATGTTTATGAATTTGCTCGATTTAAGTTTGACTGAACCATGGACTGTCGGCCTAAAATAATTTGCCCTGATGTTGGGTGTTAGGTTTGGATCTTGAGGTGTACTGGTGTCTTGTTGTTTGGGTGTTTAAAGTTTGATCCCTGCAAGCTTTCGGTTTCGTTAACAATGGAAAGTTTGAGCTTGCTAGTTTCTGGAGTTTGCGAGTAAAGGTAAGTAATCTTATCACTGGAACTGCCCACGGGCCAGGCTCTAGTTGTATGCTAGCATGATAAGTGTATGTTTTGGTAACTGTTAGCATGTTGATTGATAGTATGACTTGAATCAAAGTATGTTCTGGCACAAATTCTGATTTATTTACATACACACCTAAGTGCTTGATCATTAGTATGTGATAGTATGTGTTTTCATATGTCGATATCTGATCTGCTGGCGTTGAGATATACTTGTATGTTGCGGATTTATGATATAAGTTATACATGGATGATGTATAATATGTTGTTAAGAATTATGGGTATGTGATGCAGCCATGGTATTAGGGATTTTTATGTATGTTATAGAACCGTACAATGTTGAATCTTAGCACGTTAGGGCTGTGTGAATATCCTCATTGATTAGTCAGATGCTCACCAGTTTGTGTCTTCTTCGGGATTCACCAGTTTTGTGTTTCCTTCAGGGTTCACCAGTTTGTGTTTCCCTCGAGATCCACCAGTTTTGTGTTTCTTTCGGGATTCACCAGTTTTTTGTCTCCTTCGGGATTCACCAGTTTTGTAGGCATATTTAGTTACAATAGGATAGGACTCAGTCTCTTATATGTTACGTGTATTTATGTGCTATAGGCGGGTATCTGGAGGACATAGATGCCTAGCCTGACCCTAGTGGTGGGGTTACTTACTGAGTATTTCATACTCATTTTTTCTTATGTTGATGTTTCAGGTAAGGGTAGAGATGCACTGGCGATGGCGCAGCGGAATTCGTGATCGAGCCACTGGGACTAGTTTTTACGCTTCCGCATCATGAGATTTAGAGTTCTTTTCTTGTTTCCCTTAGTGTTTAGTTTTGGTGTTTGAAACTTATTATTAAGAATTGTTTTTCATATGCACTTATTAACCTTTATGATTTTTGGGTACCCTATTATTGTTTTTAACAATTTCATTTAATAAATGTCTTTTGAACTTCTCTTGTTTTTAATTAGCATTTATTTCAAATAACTGAGCAAATTCTTTGCATGCATTTATTTTAGTAACGACTTTAGCTGGGTCTTAGGGGGTCGGTCGTTACAGTTAAATCAAAACAATTTATCCTAGGGGGTCGGGTCGTTACAGTTAAATCAAAACAATTTACACTTACCCTTAATCCAAGATTTCGACAAAGACCAAAACGGACCCGACGCGGCAGGGACGACGGCAACCGGCAGTGGTGAGTTGAGGCGGGCGAACGCAGCGGCTGGATGGAGTTTGGATTGAGCGCCCAGCTGGACCGAAGGCTCAGGCAGCGCGTGGGCCTTTTCTGGTTGCTACGTAGACGGAGACGCACGCTGAAAGGGACGCCAGCGTACGGCGAGCGGCGTGGTCTGAACGGCGGTGATTTGGTTGAACGAACCCACGAACAGCGAGCAACGAGGTTGGAGGGAGGTTGACAGGCTGGGCGATTGGTGGAGTGGTGCACCGGTTGAAATGGACCGTGCTGACGCTTCGAGGTCGACGAACGGCGGTCGGTTTGGAGGCGCACGAGACTTTGGGTGCGGTAAGGAAGAAGGAATCGGAGGGCTTGCTGGTGAGGGAGAAGGTGAAGGGGGGCCTTTTTTATAAAATAATAAAATAATTTAATAATATAATAATAATAATAATAATAATAATAATAATAATATAATAATATAAAGGAAAATTAGTATAAGACTTTAATTAGATTCTTTTCCCTTAAAAACCACTTTATACTATTTAATTCCTTTCATTTTTCCAAAAATAATTAATTCCTGCCATAACTTTTTCCAATTGAAAATCTTTTGAATAAATTCCACGACAACACTTAAATCCTCGCATTTATACTTTAAATTCAGAATTCCAAACATGTCCTTCAACTAAGGACAATTACTGAAAAGGAAAAAGTTTTACATAAAAAATTAATAAATAAAAAGGTGTGGGATGTTACATTCTTCCCCCTTCAAAGAACTTTCGTCCTCGAAAGTTCATCCTTGAAAAAGCTCCGGGTACTGGGCCTTCATCTCAACCTCTCGCTTCCAGGGCTTCCCTGAACTAGTGGTTCTACCACAGAACTTTCACAAAAGCAATTTCCCGAAGGCGTAATGTCTTTACTTCTCTGGCAAGAATCTCTATGGGCTTCTCCTCGTAACTTAAGTTATCATTCAACTGTAAGGGCTCGTAGTCAACTACATGGGATAGGTCTGCCACATACTTCCTTAGCGTCGAAACATGGAAGACATTATGAACCGAAGACAATGCTGGGGGCAAGGCCAAACGGTAAGCTACAGGGCCAACTCATTCTAAGACCTCGAAAGGTCCAATGAATCTCGGACTCAACTTTCCTTTCCTGCCAAATCTCAGAATACCCTTCATGTGTGCCACCTTTAAGAACACTTTCACCCCAGTCTCAAATTCCAAGTCCTTACGTCTTACATCGACATAGCTCTTCTGTCTGCTCTGGGCTGTCTGCATACGAGCCCTGATCTTCTGTATGGCCTCATTTGTGGTCTGCACCAATTCAGGTCCTAACAATCTCCTCTCTCTTACCTCATCATAACACACAGGGGACCTGCAACTCTTCCTATATAGGGCCTGAAAGGGTGACATCCCAATAGTGGACTGGTAGTTGTTATTGTACGCAAACTCCATTAAGTGCAAGTGAGCATCCCAGCTTCCGGAAAAACTCTATGGCATAGGCACGCAACATGTCTTCCAGTATCTGATTCAATCTCTCTGTCTGTCCATCAGTCTGAGGGTGGAATGTTGTATTGAAGTTTAATCGAGTCTGCAATGCCGCATGAAGACTCTTCCAGAAGTTAGACGTGAATCGAGGGTCTCTGTCCGACACAATGAACACAGGTACTCCATGCAATCTTACCACTTCCTTCATGTATATATGTGCCCAATTATTCACTGAAAAGGTGGACTTTCCAGGTATGAAATGTGCTAGCTTCGTAAGTCTGTCTACAACGACCCATATCACAGTGAAACCTTTAACTGTTCGAGGAAACCCTACGATGAAGTCCATAGACACATGCTTCCACTTCCATTCTGGTACATTTATTGGTTGTAACAAGCCTGCTGGCCTCTTCTCGGGGCTTTCACCTGCTGGCACACCAAACACTTACTGACGAACTCTGCAACCTCTCTTTTCATATTGTTCCACCAATAGTAACGTTTCAGATCCTGGTACATCTTGGTGCTATCGCATCGCGGTGGACCGAGGATAGGGAACTATGAGCCTCTGATCCCAACTCATCCTTAATGTCAACTAACCGAGGGCACGTACCACGACGCCCCTAGAAAAGGAGGCCGCCTTCTGCTGACACAGAGAATTCGCTATGCGAGAGAAATGACATAGAGAATCTCCCGCTGAATAAAGGAGGACCCCTCTGATAATTGGGGCTGAACCACTCTGCTTGAGATCCTGGAAACTGGCTTCAACAAGCCTCAATTCCAAACAAATGTTGCCCCTTCCACGTCAAACTGAGTTAATGAGGCGACTATGCGAGAGAATCCTTCATGAACCGTCTGTAATGTAGTTTGCTAAGC
>NC_052350.1:39301-40905 GCF_009727055.1 Benincasa hispida | reverse complement strand
CCGTAACTGCCTCCACCTTTGTAGGATCCACTGAGACACCTTCCTTGGATACCACATGCCCTAAAAAGGACACCTGCTTCAACCAAAATTCACATTTAGAAAACTTAGCATATAGCTTATTGGCCCTCAATGTCTCTAAAACTCTCCGCAAATGCTCCCCATTCTCGGCCTCTGTCTTGGAATAAATCAAAATATCATCAATAAATACAATCACGAAGGTGTCGAGGAATTCCTTGAACACCCTATTCATCAGATCCTTGAACACACTATTCATCAGATCCATGAACACTGCTGGTGCATTCGTTAGGCCGAATGACATCACTATGAACTCATAATTCCATACCTCGAACGAAAGGTTGTCTTGGATATGTCACTGTCCTTTATCCTCAGCTGGTGGTACCCTGACCGGAGGTCAATCTTAGAGAATACCATAGCTCCCTATAATTGGTCAAAAAAATCATCGATCCTGGGAAGAGGATATTTGTTCTTGACGGTCACCTTGTTCAGCTCTCTGTAGTCGATGCACAGACGTAACGATCCATCCTTCTTTTTCACTAACAAAACGGGTGCACCCCATGGTGACACACTAAGGCGAATGAATCCATTGTCCAACAACTCCTGCAATTGAACCTTCAGTTCCTTCAACTTTACCGGGGCCATCCTGTACGGGGCCCTTGAAATAGGGGTTGTGCCTGGCTCCAATACAATGGCAAAATCTATCTCCCACTACGGGGGCAATCTGGGAAGGTCTTCTGGAAACACATATGGAAAATCCCTCACTACTGGCTCTGAAGTCAAGGTAACTTCGTTCTCCCTAGTGTCTACCACACTGGCCATAAAGCCTCAGGCTCCTTGGTCGAATAGCCTACTGGCCTTTAATGCGGATATCACCTTGGGTAGGACTACGGTCCCAACCCCTTTAAACTTAAAACTGGCTTCTATAGGAGGCTTAAAGATAACCTCCTTACGAGAGCAATCTATGTTGGCATGGTTAGCAACTAACCAATCCATGCCTAATATAACATCAAAATCGCGTATATCTAAAATTAACAGGGATACATCTAATGCGCGGTTGGCTACCTCTACCTGACATGCCTTTATCTTTTCTGTAGCTAACATGATCTCTCCCGAGGGAGTGGAAATAGACAATGCAAATGGCAACGGTTCTAAGTCTAACATGGCGTGTCTCACAAATATAGCAGACATAAACGAGTGGGAAGAACCAGAGTCAAATAAAACAAAAGCATGGTGTCCCAAAATGGGAAGTGTACCTATCACCACGGTGCCTGACTTCTCGGCCTCACGCCGAATGGTAGAAAATACCTTTCCCTGCTGTTGCTGGTGGTTCGAGCCTCCCTGGAACGATCCTACGGGCTGGCTCCTGTGCTCAGGTGCATTCTTCCTTGGGCATCTATCTGCCATATGTCTCTTCTGGCCACAACGGAAACAATTCCCAGAGCCGGCTAAACAACGTCCCTAGTGTTGCTTACCGCAAGTGGTGCATATCGATCTATCCTCCCTGCCATTCCCAGCCTGGGTACTCTGTTGTCCCCACTGACATGGAGCATGTACTGTGTTCTAACCCCTCTGCTGATGTTCAAGAG
>NC_052350.1:10383-39276 GCF_009727055.1 Benincasa hispida | reverse complement strand
CTGAAAGCTGTTGCATAAACCGCTCTGATGGGGAAGCTGCCAGGAACTGAATCGTAGCACGATGGCAGGACAGCCTGCCCAGACTAATGCTCAGGAGGAACCAAGGCTGATCCACCCCGAGCCATTTATGACAAAGCCGTTTCATGCAGGACAAGGACACACCACGAGCCTATCTCTTGAGGCCAAAACATTTAAGGGATTCCGAAAAGTGATGAACCCGATCGCCACCCTGTTGATGGAATCGTGTAGGATGATTCGCACCAAAAGCAAGAACTGTGGTTCGTCAATCCATCGAGCACAATTTTCTATTTTATGAGGGTGCCTTGGAAGAGCACAAACTGCAATGCGCCATCATTCATGCTCGACTAGTAACAGCGGCAATCTGGTGGCGGGGAGCTACTGGTTCGACATCAGAAAGATGAATTTCAGCGAAGTGATAATTTGTGGGTGTATGCGGGTTGTTGTGCAACGCGGCCATCTTGCCAACTTAGGAAACAGTTAGTACCAGATGATAAAGTTGCATTTTTATGAGAAGTACTTTTCGGCACACTTTCACCACCCGATACAATAGCAGGCAGAATTCATGATACTTAATGCTGGGGGTGTTATGTCAGTGGGAGGGAGTACGGAGCAAGAACTATTCGATTAAGTTTTCATTCGATCTTTCAGTTCTGCTTTACTACCTGAGTCAATAGGTGCGCTCACACCCGAGGTAGCGAAGGGACTGAAAGATTATCCAGCGGCCTGAGAAGCGGGTTGTCAGGATGGTGCTGCCATTTGGATCTCAACTTATTGTCGCGGGTCATACTGCGACGATATGTGTAGTGATTGATGTGCCTTGCTTTTTTGGACTCACCCGGGGGAAGAGGATACAAGAGAGTCACTCGATGATGACTCTACTGCCAGGGAACCGAAAGGAACGGCTTGAGCCACCAGGAATCTTGAACCATACAGTCTAGAGGGTTAGAACAACAGTAATAGCTCCATGTCAGATTGGAGCGACAAGAGAGTATCACCATAGGGCTAGCGATATGTAGCCAGGAGGATAGAATCGATATTGTCACCAACTCTGCCGTACAGCACACTAGTGACGTTGTTTAGGGCCGGCTCTCTGGGAATTGTTTCACTCCGTTGTGGCCGGCCGAACAATACTGCAAGATAGAGATGCCCAACGGAAGAATGTCCACCTGCACGCATTCTAGGAGCCCCAGCCCCGTAGAGATTCGTTCCAGCGGAGGATCTAGAACCACCAGCAACATGCAGGGAAAGGTACTTTTCGTACCGAATATCCGGCAGTGAGGGACCGCAAGAATCAGGCCACCGTAGTGACTAGGACACACCTCTCTAACCCAAATATTAATATGCGCGCACACCATGCTTTGATCTAAGTTATCCTTATTCGCCACTTCTTTTCCTCTCCTCCACTCGATTATAGACTCTAGTCATATTACTCTTTGTGAACACGCCATGCTCTTAGCACTTAGCAACCGCTCTTCGACGCTCTATTCATGACCTTGTACTGATCTTCCACTTCCCATCGGGAGAGATCCATGCTTGCTACCAGAAAAGATAGATAGCGCATTCGTCACAGGAATACCAACTCAAACATCCAAGAACCACCAAAGACCTAACCTCTACTCTTACCTCCACGTACTAAGTACTGACTAAACTTTATCACTATTATCATCCTACGCCATAACATCCACTAAAGACAATAACATATTAAACTTCTTCTAGCCAAATTATGAATTAATAATTATTAATTGAAACCATGATTTATCCAACTCATTCAGTACGAATGGACCTTTCGATAAGACGGTAGCCAACGCGAGCATTAGATGTACTCATACTCCTGTTAATTATTAAGATATTTTACGACTGATTATTGATGTTATAGGCTTAGGGCATGGATTGGTTAGATTGGCTCTTAACTCATCGCCAACAATAGATCTGCTCTTACTATAGAGTTAAGAGAGTGTTATTATTACAGCCCTCCTTATAAGAAACGCACCCAGTTTTTAAGTATATTTAAAGGGGTTGGGATTCTTTGTTTAAGTCTCTTCGACCCCCAAGGTGATATCACCCGCATTAAATAAAGGCCCAGTATTGGCTTAAATTCACCATATTTACATCTTGTTCTCCCTTAAGTACCACCGTGATACGCTACAGTTGAACTCCTAGAAGAGGGGTGCAGACACATATGACTAGTTAACGAGGCTGCTTAATCCCTACAAGTACCACTATGTATATGACACGAGCCTTTTTCTTTCCCAAGGCAACAAGTAATTCAAAGTACGTTCCTACTAATGGCATACAGGAAGCTGAGGCTTGTTATGGCCCAGTGTCGGGTAAGAAAAACTAAAGGGAGAACCGAAAGTTACCTTGATCTCTTCCATAGCCCAGTGTAGATTGAGGGATTCCTATTATCCCATATGTGTTTCGAAGACTTCCCAGATTTGCCCCTCGTAGTGGGAGATAGATTTTTACATTGTATTGGAGCCGAGGCACAACCCCTATTTAGCTCACGTACGAAGGATGGCCCGGTAGTTAGAGGAACTTGACGGTTCAATTGCAGAGGACGTTTATTGGACTACATGGATTCGATTCTGCCTATCTAGTTGTGTCACCTTGGGGCTCGCACCCCCGTTTTTTAAGTGAAAGAGAAGGATGGATCGTATACGTCTGTGCATGTACAGTAAGAGTGAACGAGGTGACCGAAAACAAATTCCTTCTTCCCAGGTCGATTGATATTTTTTGACCAAATTCATAGGGAGGCTATGGTAATTCTCTAAGATTGACCTCCGGGTCAGGGTACGCACCAGCTGAGGATAAAGGACAGTGACTATACTTCCAAGATCAATCTTCTCCGTTTCGAGGTATGGATTATGAGTTCCACTCACGTGATGTATCTATTCGGCCTAACGATGCACAGCTAGTGTTACATTCGATTCTGATGTAATTAGTGTGTTCAAGGATATCTGATTGATAGGGTGTTCAGGAATTCCTCGACACCTCGGGTGATTGGTCTAATTTATTGATGATATTTTGATTTTTCATTCTTCCAATCTTTAAAAACCTCTATATTCCTTGATTGCTTATGTCAATTCCTCAAAAACCGAAAAAACCAATATCAAGCCAGAGAGCCGTGAGTGAATGCGGAAAGCAATTTTGCCCGGAAGAGTTTTTAGAGACCCATTGAGGGCCCTAATTAAGCCTATATGCCTAAGTTTTCTAAATGTGAATTTGGTTGAAGCAGGTGTCCTTTTTAGGCATGGTGCTATCGACTAAGGAAGGTGTCTCAGTGGATCCTAAAAGGTGGAGGCAGTTACGGGTTTGGGCTCGTCCAACCAACCGGTCAAGTGAGGTACGGACGCTTTCCTGAGCGGTTAGCAAAGCTAAATTACAGACCGGATTCATGAAGGATTTTCTCTTTCCGCATAGTCGCCTATTAATCAGTTGACGTGGAAGGGGGCACATTTGTTTGGGAATGAGGCTTTGAAAGCAGTTTCCAGGATTCTCCAAAGCAGAGGCTGGTTTTCAGCCCAATTTATCAGGGGCGTCCTCCTTTATCAGGGGATTCTCTATGTCCATTTCTCTCCGCATAGCGAATTCTCTTGTGTCAGCAGAAGGCGGCCTCCTTTTATTAGGGCGTCCTGTACGTGCCGTCGGTTAGTGACATTAGGATGAGTGTGATCAAGAGGCTCATTAGTTCCCTATCCCTTCGGTCCACCCGCGATACAGACAAGATGTACCAGGAATCTGAAACGTTACTATTGGTGGAACAATAATGAAAAGAGAGGTTGCAGAGTTCGTCAGTAAAGTGTTGTGTGCCAGCAGGTTGAAAGGCCCGAGAAGAGGCCAGCAGGCTTGTTACAACCAATAAATGTACCAGAATGGAAGTGGAAAGCATGTGTGTCTTATGGACCCCGTGTCATCGTAGGGTTTTCCTCGAACGGTTAAGAAAGTTTCACTGTGTAATGTGGGTGCGTTTGAGTTAGACAGACTTAACGATTTAGCTAGCACTTTCATCCACAAACTGGAAAGTCCACCTTTTCTCAGTGCATTAATGTGTGTGGCACATATAGTTAAACAAGGAAGTGGTGTAAGTATTGCAATGTGAAGTACCTGTGTTCATTGTGTCGAGACAGAGACCCTCGATTCCGTCTAACTTCTGAAGAAAGAGTCTTCATGAGCGGCATTTGCAGATCGATTAAATCTTCAATACAAAACATTCCCGACCTCAGACTGATGGTGACAGACAGAGAAGATTTGAATCAAGATAAATAGGAAGACTGTTGCGTGCCTATGCACTAGAGTTTTTTCCGGAAGCTGGGAATGCTCACTTGCACTTAATGGAGTTTGCGATTACCAACTACAAAAACTGAACCAGTCTTCACAATAACTTGGATGTATCCCCCCAAAATTGGTTAGGTTCGTATGTCTCAGGCACCTAGCGTACTTAGGGCGCAAGAAGTTCGTCGAGGATCCCCCTGATGTTTTGTGTACAAATCAATAGGGACGAGTCCGTTTTTACGGATATAATTAGGGGAGTAGATCGGGCTACTCTGATGGTATAGGCACAGTTACCTTTTGCACACTATACCAATTTTGTACACGATCCACATAATATAGAAGGCCGAATTTGTAGGCAGGTAAGATCACAGGGCTCGATATGCGCTATGACTCAGCTCTCAGAGCACAGACAGACAGAGCTTTAATTTCGTCGTTACTCACAGACAGTAAGGACCTTGGATATTTTGATAACAGAAACTTGGGTGAAAAGTGTTCTTAAAGTGTGGCAGCAACCATGAAAGGGTATTCTGAGATTTTGGCAGGAAAGGAAAGTTGAGTCGAGATTATTGGAATCCTTTTCGAGGTCTTAGAATGAGTTGGCCCTATTGTAGCTTACCGTTTGGCCTTGCCCCCAGCATGATCTTCGTTCATAATGTCTTCCCATGTTTTCCGACGCTAAAGGGTATGTGGCATAACCCGTAATCCCCACTGGATGAGTTGGACTACGAGCCCTTTCACAGTGTAAATTGTATCATTAAATTATAGATTAAACGAGGAGCAAGCCCCATAGAGATTCTTTTGCCACCTTCCAAACTAGGATGCGAAAGTAAACATAAATTTGCATTGGCACAGGTATCTTAACGAGGAAGCCATAGCTGAACTACTTGGAATAAAAAAAACCCTTCTTAATTCCCCCAGTTATTTCACCGTCTGTTGGTATTCGTGTTGAGTAATGAAGTAGAAGATCATAAGAAATGAAAGCACAACAAGAAAGAATATCGCTAGAAAAGTATTTAAACGAGAAGATACACTAAGAAAATATGTTACTTAAATTTTGAAATTTATATCTGACTATGGAGAAATAATCATGAATTTTAAATATGTGACAAACGAAAAATTGTCGGCTTTTCCATCAATCAAATAATTATAATCACATCTGAACTAACTACTTAAATACTACTTTGGTAGTGGGTTAAAGTCTTAGTCAATCCACAGGAAGCAGACAGAAGGTTGTAGGTTGCCATTGAAGTGAGCATGTGATGTTAAGTTAAGTGGTAATTGGAGGGGGGGAGGCATGGTTCGGGTATGGTTGGAGATTTGAATATGCAATGAGAGTAAAGACGTTCTATAAGCTTAAGGATAAAAAATGGACTAATGTAACTTTGTTCATTCGGAAATTAGTCTAAACATAATTTTTTAGCTTTGCCTATGCCTATGCCTAATCCCAAATTGATTAAAAACCTAGACCAAAAGTCCTAATTTACCTAACTAGCCGAATACATAAAATAGATGATCCAAACTAACATATTTTAATACCATATTATGCTCTAAAGATTATGTTAGAATGAACATTTAAATTCAATATGGTTTTCCCAGGTCAAATAGGACATTACTCTTTGTTGTCGACTACAAGTTGCAACCTATTGCTTCTCAAAGATTACTCATAATTTCAATGTCACATATTATTAGTTTAACCTAAAGCATTTAACTATAAATCCTCAGAGTAGTTTTTCCCAAGCATCAAGAGAAAATGCAACTCCATTAAAGCCAATAATTGGAAAAGAGCCATAGCATAACAAATGGAAATGTACATTAAAAACTTCCAAAATCTACAAAAGTTCAATCCTCTAAACTAGAAACTCATAAACCTACCTTTTCCAATGGTGATGGAGAAGACAAGATTTTGCGTCTAATAGTTACATATTCGAACTTAGGAAGAATCGATTACATGAGAAAAAGTAAAGAAAATACAAGTGGAAGAGAGAAAAGGGAAAAATCAATGAGGCTGGAATGGGGGGTGCTCAAAATGACTTAAATGCAAGAAAATATATAAAGACATTGCGGCAAGATCCTCACATATATAACTATATAACGTCGCGGACTTAAACAGAGCATGAATAACACCAGGCCTTCTCTTATCGAAGCGCAATTGGTCTCGCGTGTGCACCGTCTGCTACCGATATGACTACACTTCATAGAGACAAAATAACCTCTAAGAGTTACAGGAACTGCAACTCCCAATAATCATACACATATCTTTTCATTTAATCTCATTACAAAAAACCCATTGAAGGATGTCCTTTGATTTGCCAAGTGGTTCTCCCTTAAGTGGCCAGTTACGAGGAAAGCACACTCGCACACCTCACGATGTTGCGTCCACACACCTAACCTATTTTGTGGGGATTCGTTTGATTTGAGAAGTTGCGTTGAACCTTCATATCATACACAAGATGGAATTCACATCATTCCTCCCCCCCAGAGGTAGGGGTTAAGTAGATAGACTAGTTCCTTAAGGGCTGATAGTCGCATCTTTGTGGCTCATAAATATCTCTTCATTCCTCATCTTTGAAAGACAGGCGCTTCCGTTGCTCTTTTGTTTAACACTCTTAATGCTGAATGTGGCGCCATGCATCTTCTCCATGGCCTGAGAGGTCTGTTCAATTACAATAGTAGGACTTGTTGTATTGTTCCATTAGAGGGATTCGGTGGTACTTAAGGAGAAGAAAATGTAAATTAACCGGCTACAAATAGGTTATAATTAAGCTTTGCATATACTATGGCTCTGTGGTTCTCGATGATTGTTTAATTCCATGTCATATATTATGGAGAAGGATAACTCGTCGTTTTTTGTAGGAAGCTTCGGGCAGTTACCGGATAGTGAATCGTAGACTAAGAGTCCTCTAAGTTCGCTACACATAACCTCGATATGGAGCTTCCGGAGGCCACACTAGGTAATAGGCCATCCTCCTTGGTAGGATGATTTCTTTGACAATAGAAAATCGTAGGCTCGGGATTTGCATGATTACTAACTACCGGATCTACATAATAGTACATATAGTGTTGGGGTTAATCAGGCCAACATGTTAGTATACACACGAAGACCGTTATAAGATCGGTAATATATAAGAATCTAAACGGGACGGATCCGAGGAACAGGTGTGGCAAATTATCGACCGTAGTAATTGGGCGCGGTATTAGTCGTGTAGAACGTTGAGCCTATGGCTCCGGTTTAACTATGCGATAAGGCAGATACACAAAATTGAGCGTATGGATGATCTTTTTTCAAAATGAAAACCGATTTTCATTTATTCCTTCAGTTAACACACTGTAAGCAACTCCCACTATCAACACATGTAAAGTGCGTGCACGATTCTCCTATAATTGTCCAATTAAAATTAATAAAATAATCATATTAATCATTAAATCTATGTTTAATTCACATCAATGCAATAACATTAACCATAGTCTTTTCTCATATATATATAATATCCATTTCTCCAACTCATTACTATAAGTTTTAATCATATATATATATATATATTTAATAATTTTTAATACCATTTCAATCATAAAATCATATATAATTGAATCCAGCTCCATATGTCAAAAAATTTGTAACACTTTCAATATAACTGACTCCAAAAACTACTATATATAACTCAACTTTGAAATCCAATTGAGCTACACAAAGGGAAATCCTTACGGACCTAAGTGATAGGGGTATAGAAAGCTTCTAACAGTTATACGCGTGTGAGAAATGGGAGCGACTGCGTATAATACCACTCGAGATCCACCATCCAATTGTTATATCAGCATTCCACTAATTACAGTATATTGCACTCTTCTCAACACATATATAATTATTTTGATCATATATTGTCAATCGGATATACCATTATAATCAGTAGTAAATACCTGTTCACAGTATGAGTGGAGTATAACTGGGCCAATTTAACCATTTGCCCTGTATTTTATATTTATAACTTCCTTCAAGTACCACTTGGTCCAACTCTAGACACATAATATAACTCCTACACTAATGTGTTGACACCTTCAGGATAACTGAGGAATGGTGTAATGAGTCCACATGGTATTATGTTATCAGGTTATTTATAGGGGAGCAATTCTATCTCATCAATTCTCTGCTATTGGATATGAGAGTGAATTAACACATTGTTACTGTTGTGGCCGGAATAGGCTTAGAACAGTTTACTACCAGGGCTTCCAAATCAGAGCGAATACTTAAAAAGGATGGTAGGTTTAAGTCGGAGATCATAGACACTCGTCAACATGTTTTGAAGTGCCACTGTAGACCCATAAATAAAACAGGGGACCGCTCCTGGTATCCTCCAGAAAAGGTGGCAGTAGTAGTGCCCAAACTTACTGTGGCAAATTGAGTTATGTTACTAACGGTCATTCATAATGAAAGTGAAGTCCTCTGTACTACCGAATTTTGAGCATTACTAAGTGACGAGATTATAACGACTTAGTGGTCCTGGTGCTTATGAATGACTCAAACTTCTTTTAATAATAGAGACATCCTTCACTCGCATGTACGTTCCATACATGTAAGATCTAAGAGTCAGCACCTATTTGTAGCAAGTCACAACCACTTTGTAACTATTCCTACCAAAATTGGCGTCGGCATCCGTCAGCGTGTACCATTTAGATAAAGGTATCCTTCTTATCCATATAATTACAGACCATTTTGGTCCACACTTAGACATGATCCACCTATATATTCTCCACATACATGCTGTAAAGTTACAAACAACAACCAGTGGATCTTAGTTATTGGGTTTTGTGGTAAAGCAATAAACATCCAGATGTTCATAGACCAAGTGAAGAAAATATCATATATTATACATCACAAGTGTTGTTCAAAACTATGTTTCAAAACTACTAAAGGACACGAAAGTTTAGGGCATCATCCCCCACCACAATGTAACTCAGCCTCTATTTGTAATAGGGCCCACTATAACGTTGTAATTTAGCTTTTCACGCTGATTTAAATAGGACCAGTAGAGGAATAGATAGCCAGTTAAGGATCTTCTTTTCTCCAAATCACCAATGTAAGTCAGCATCCACATATCCATAACAGCTTTAGGTTTGGTTCAATCTGATTTCTGATAGACTAGTCTTGAATTTTTTGACCAACTTAAGTACCATTAGGATCCATTTAGAAGCCATCTCAAATGTCTTCTTTTCTAGGTTAGACATATACTACTAACAAGGCTAAGCTGTTAGTAATGAAAGATCAGGTATGTAGAAATCATAAATACGTTAGGCTTCCAACTGTTTGACTATAAGGGTTAGTTAACTGAGACCATCTATTTTTTATGTTCTAGGTCAGAATCTTCAGGGAAGTTTAGATGAGGAACTTGAATGTTGGAACTTCAAGTGGTAGGTTCACAGGTTTAGCATCAAACTTAGATTGAAACCTATATTAAGAATCTTCTTCAAACAATAAATTGAGCTAATTAATGCTTATGAGTAGACTTCTCTGTTCCTTAGATCTCAATCCCTAGGAACTTTATACTTGTCTCCCACAAATTCTTTCATGTCAACTCTCTCTTTAGGAAGATTTTTTAATAGATGAGTTAAGTCTTTCCTTGTGAAGGAACTCGTTTTTTCAGATTCTTGCGGAAGGGATCGTCCAAATTCCATTTTTTAAATTGAAGAATAATATATTACAGTAAACAATAAGAATAAATTACGCATCTAAAACAAGAAAAGGATTTTTACCTTTGAAGAACCTTTCTTCTTGTAAATCTCTCGAACAGTCACGAACCTCGTAACACAACATATATGAGACTTTTTCTTCAAGGACTTCTCGGACCAATAGAGACCCTGCCATAGTGGCAACTTTGGGTAAATTCTCAGGGTTTCGAGAACTCAAAGAGTGGTGGGGCTTTGAACTATTTTTGCTTTGGGAGTGATTGTTTGAGTTTTGGAAGAAGAAGAAGAAGATTGAAGAAGACAATAACGATTATGTGTGTTCAATTGGTCTAGCAAAAAGCTTTTCCAATCGTGTAGTGTTTCACTTTTAGTCATTTTGTCAAGGGAAGAAGAAGAAAACTAATTTCTTTTTATTCCCATTTTTTTTGTCCAAAAACCAAATTAACCACCCATTAAGGTGGTTGAAGAGAAATTAGGATGGTTATTATTCCAAAAAATAATAAAATAAATAAGAATAACTAACTTATCAGATTTATTTATTTAAGCCTACATGTTATTTCAATATAACACATAACTATTAGTTTTAAATTATAATCATATACAATATACTATTTTTTCTATTTTTTGGCTATTTAATATAATTCATAATTTATATCTAAATTTAATAACTATGAATCACATTCATGAAATATATCTTGAATCCAACATTCAAATATTTATTTCAGCATCGCTAAATTAAAGGCAATAATAATGTTCTTTTAAGTCAAATACATTATAACAATTATATCATATATAATCAAATCAATTTAATTATATCATATATAATTAAATTTGCTCTTTTATTTGATTTCCACTATTCTCACTAATCCTTTTAGGTACCAATCTTACTGCTCATGTATGTGGATAAATAATTAACCTCTTTAATTACATTATCCACCACTAACTTCCTCTACTAAGACCGGGACAGTTCACCCTCGGCACTACAGTATATTCATGGTGTCCATGGGATTACAATTAACAAAGATGACTTTTCCAGAAATTGTCGTAAGTAGCTAGCCAATTATCGTTTTGCCTGTAGTTTACATCTATACTTTTAAGTTATTGATCCCTTATGAACAATATCATATCTAATGATACCCTCTCGGGCCAGGAGGGGGTAACGCCACATTGTTAAGACTCAAATCGCCTTAAGACAATTTATCTACTTACCCTTGCTTCAGGGAAGGAATGAATTCATTTTGTGTGCTTTTCAGCTCCATCAGATGAATCCCCAAATGGTAGCTTGGTTGATCGGCGATCTGGCCACTCTTACCTAAAAAATCAAGATCGACCACCTCAAAAGGACAGACGTTCACAACTCATTCGAGAGTTAAAGATCATGTATTTATGGTCTCTTGAAATGACATCTCTATTAGAACGGTGTATTTAATGAACTAAACATTTTGTAACGATCTTATTCAAACTTCTTTGTTAAGAAATATCCCCGTTCCAGTTTTTCATGATACCAGGATTAGAATCATTTTTAACAACTACACAATTGTCAATCCTACAAAGCGGACATCTCGTAGTTCATCAGGATAGGACAGCTTATCATATACCGACATTTAGGTGATACCTTAAACAGATCAACTATATGTTCCACTACATGTAGTACAATTGAACCTTGGATGTTGGTTTATGGTTAATGCGCACTAAAAATATCACTATTTATGAAAAGTGAATAAATCATATATTAATCAAAGATTTTGTTCATACAAATTGTTTACAAACAATAGGACACTACGAGATTTAGGGCCATCAACCCAACCCTTAGAACACCTGCCAGTAACATTGTCAGTCCCACATAAAGTAGTAAACTTATCCTTTATGAACTTGTTTTACATAACATATATTTATAGGTACTTCTTTGAACCAACTCAGAGATATAGTATTGACCTTCTATACACTAATTCGGGCTTCCATTGCCTTTTCATCCACTTGGGTCATAGGCGGAATTGGCGCTGCCGGAGCTATTTGATTACTCCCCTCTCTCTCTGTTGGCATTTCTTCTCTAACTGTTTTCCTTGTTCTACGTTTAGGTGCCATGTCCTATCATAAATTCGTACGTTAGCTAACTATTTCTGGGTCTCTCTCAGACATCATGTGTTTAAAACACTACATCACTGTCCTCATATACCCATGGAAACTTTCGTTAGTAGAACGTACCTGGCGATGACGAGGAATTCGTTACTGGCCACAGGGACTACCTAGACTTATATAGTAAGTTAGTCTACAGAACCCAAAACATGGGCTCTGATACCAACTGTAACAACCCGACCCCCTAGGACCTAGGTAAGGCCGTTACTAAAATAAATGCATGCAAAGAATTTAAAACGACGCTCAGTTATTTGAAATAAATGCTAATTAAAAACAAGAGAAGTTCAAAAGACATTTATTAAATGCAATTCTACAAGCATGCAACAGTTGATCAAAGACTTCGTTAAAGAATTTAATGAACGATGATCAAAAGTTGTTCAACTTTCCAAAGTAAGCGTTACTTTTGGGCAAACCTAAAAAGTCACTTAGTTAAAATCTTTAGCCGTATTTTTTCTAAGTAAACTAAACCCTAGGTTGTAAGATACTAAGTGGAAGGAAGAGAAATATATGATATGTCAATGATTCCACTCACGTTTCTCCTTGAATGTTCACATCGTGAGATTCATGTTTGGCCTCGTGGTGCGCTGGGAGCATCCCCCTTCGGATGGTGTTTGCATGAGTCAATATCAAGGTGGACTGGGAGAGTGTTTATAGTAAGTGGGTGAAGGATGTGTGTCAACATGTCTTGCGGTCTCCTTCATTGGTTTGCACTGTGAGATCTTCTTACATTGCCTCGTTTTACCCTGGGAGCGTCCCCCTTCGGATGGCTTTTGTACAGTTGGTTGATATCAAGGTGAACTTCAGAAATGGATAGGGTCGCTTTAGTTTTTGCCCCAATTAAATTTTTTCCCTTCAGATTGGCTGCTTGAGGCGGAACTCTAGGATCTAAAATGAAAGGTCACGGGAAATTGTTAAGCAAGTTAATGATTTCTTGACCAAATCAATCATGGTTAGTCGTTATAGGAACAAGAGTTATTATGGTATTAATGATTGGTTGAGAGTATCTCAATTCAGAGGAGGGATAAATTTACTACTCTTTGGTGGTTTTTGTCCTAAACCTTTGAAGTGTCATTGTGAAACTAGATGTCACACGGGGTTCATTTCAGTTTTGCTAAACCATATCAAATGTTGTTTTTCAAAGAGTATTTGCCAAAATCTAATGTAGATCAATGTATTTCTTTTTCAGCAATATGAATGATTTTTCGTTAGTTGCCTCTTTTACTTTGACCAATTACATACATTGGAAAAAGTCCGTTAAAACATATTTCGTGGTAAACGACCTCGAGTTTTTCATGATTGAGGAGTGTCCTCAAGTCCTGACTCTTGATGCACCATGAAGTGTTCATAATGCATATGAGGTATGGATGAAGGCTAACTTGTTGGCCCGACTTCACATCTTGGCTAGCATACTTGATGCATTGGCCAAAAGGGTTGAGAACATGGTCATTGCATGTAAAATCATGGACTCGTTGCAAGAATTGTTTGAACATCAGTTTTCACTTTTCAAGCACAAAAGGATGGATGACAAAGAAACCAGTAGTGTCAATTCCCAAAATAATCTCCAGTCTTTCTTGAATGTCAAAGGAGTAAAAGAGAAAGCAAGTGTTGCTGACTCTGGTGACGTTCATCAATGAGAATTGTTCTTTGAAATGGAACTTGGAGCTTATTTAGGTTCTGATACTGATCCCACTACTCTCCAAAAGAGGAAGAAATCTAAAGACAATAAATGTGATTTATTGGTCTTGGAGACGTGTTTGGTAGAGAATGATGATTTTGCCTGGATCCTTGATTCGGGTGCTACAAATCACGTCAGTTCTTCCTACCAAGGATTTAGTTCTTGGCAAACGTTGTAAGAGGGAGAGTTGACTCTTCGAGTTGGTACTGGTGAGGTTGTTTCAACTGTTGCTGTAGGCAGGCTAAAGTTATTTTTTGGACAAGAAATGTTATCTGTTACTGGATAATGTTTTTGTAGTTCCTTATAGCAAGAGAAACTTAATCTCGGTTTCTTGTCTCATTGAACAAGGTTATAATGTCTCCTTTTCTGAGAGTAAAGTGTTTATTTTCAAGAATAGTATGGAGATTAGTTTTGGTTCAATGAAAAATAATTTGTATGTACTAAAGTCGTTAGTTATAAAAGCCTTGCTCAATACTGAAATGTTTAGAACAACGACAACTTCAAAAAGAGCAAAGGTTTCCCCTAAGGAAAATGCCCATCTTTGGCATCTAAGATTAGGTCACATCAACCTCAATAGGATTGAAAAGTTAGTGAAATGTGGACTTCTAAAAATTTTAGAAGAAAACTCATTGCTAGTATGTGAATCATGCCTTGAAGGCAAGATGACCAAATGACCTTTTACTGGAAAAGGTTATAAAGCCAAGGAAACCTTGGAGCTTATACATTCAAACCTCTGTGGTCTGATGAGTGTTCGAGCTCGAGGTGGTATGAATATTTTATCTATTTCATAGATGATTATTCAAGATACGGGTATCTATACCTAATGCAACGTAAGTCTGAAGCCCTTGACAAGTTCAAGGAGTATAAGGCTGAAGTTGAAAACTTGTTAGGTAAAAAGATAAAAACACTATGATCTAATCGTAGTGAAGAGTATATGGACCTCAAATTCTAGAACTATATGATAGAACATAGAATCACGTTCCAACTCTCAGTCTTAGGTACACCTCAGCAAAATCGTGTATCAAAAAGAAGAAACAGAGCCTTGTTGGACATGGTTCGGTCTATGATGATTTATGCTCATCTTCCAGATTCGTTTTGGGAATTTGTAGTGGAGACTGCATGTTATATTTTGAACAACATTCCCTCAAAAAGTTTTTCTGAAACACCTTTTAAGCTTTGGAGAGGCTGTAAAGGTAGTTTACACCATTTTAGGATTTGGGGATGTCCAGCCCATGTGCTTGTGGCTAACCCTGAAAAGTTGGAACCGTGTTCGAAAGTTTGCCTCTTTGTAAGCTACCCCAAGGAAACAAGGGGTGGATACTTCTATGATCTGAGTGAGAATAAAGTGTTTGTGTCGATAAATGAAATCTTCTTGGAAGAAGACAACATCAGGGATCATAAACCACGAAGTAAGCTTGTTTACATGAGTTTTCTGATGAGACTACTGAGGGGTCAACAAGAGTTGTTGAACAGACTAATAGATCAATAAGAGTTGTTGATGTCGGTTCATCTTGCCTCACGTAGTGAGAGGGTTATGAACCTATCGGAATGCTACATAGGTTTGACTGAAGCCTAAAATATCATGTCTGATGATGGGGTCGAGGATCTATTGTCTTATAAGCAGCAATGGAGGATGTTGACAAAGATGAGTGGATTAAAGTCATGAACCAAGAAATGGAGTCTATGTACTTCAATTCTGTCTGGGAACTTGTGGATCTGCCTAATGGGGTAAAACCTATAGAGTGTAAGTGAATCTACAAGAGAAAACGAGGTGTAAATAGAAAGGTGCAGACCTTTAAGGCTCGACTCAATGCAAAGGTGCAGACCTGCTATCATGTTGAAGTCTATCAGGATACTCTTGTCCATAGCCACATTTTATGATTATGAGATGTAGCAAATAGACGTCAAGACTGCCTTTCTGAATGGTAATCTTGAGGAGACCATCTATATGGCTCAACCAAAGAAGTTCATTGTTCTAGATCAAGAATAAAGAGATTGCAAGCTTAATAGGTTCATTTATGGGCTGAAACAGGCATCTAAATCGTGGAACATTTGGTTTGACAGTGCAATCAAATCGTTTGGCTTTGATCAGAATGTTGATGAGCCTTGTGTCTACAAGAAAATCATCAATAGGTCAGTAGCTTTCTTGGTAGTGTATGTGGATGATATCCTACTCATTGGGAATGATGTAGGTTTTCTGACTGACATTAAAAAGTGTCTAACCATCCAATTCCAAATAAAAAATTTGGGAGAGGCACAATATGTTCTAGGGATCCAGATCATTCGGGGTCGTAAGAACAAGAGGTTGGCCTTGTCTCAGGCATCGTATACTGACCAAATGTTGATCAGGTATAGGATGCAGAATTCCAAGAGGGGTTTATTATCCTTTAGGCATGGAATTGTTTTGTCTAAGGATCAATGTCCTAAGATGCCTCAAGAGGTTGAGGAAATGAGATGAATTCCCTATGCTTTGGCAGTTGAAAGCTTAGTGTATGCAATGTTATGTACTAGACCTAATATTTGTTATACAGTAGGGATTGTTGGTCGTTATCAGTCCAATCCAGGATTAGATCACTGGACGGCAGTCAAAACGATTCTCAAATGTCTTCGGAGAACGAGAGACTACATGCTCGTGTATGGAGATAAGAATTTGATCTTTACAGGATACATAGACTCTGACTTTCAGACTGATAGAGATTCTCGAAAATCGACATCAAGGTCAGTGTTCACTATGAATGGAAGGGCTACGTTTGGCTAAGCATCAAGCAATGATGCATCGCAGACTCCACTATGGAAGCCGAATACGTAGCCGCTTGTGAAGCTGCTAAAGAGGCTGTTTGGCTTAGGAAGTTCCTTACAAATTTGGAAGTTGTTCCAAATATGACTTTGTCGATCACACTCTATTGTGATAACAGCGGCGCTGTGGCACATTTTAATGAACCTCAGAGTCATCGTAGAGGCAAGAATATTGAACGGAAGTATCATTTGATCAGGGAGATTGTGCATCACGGTGATATGATAGTCACGAAGATCGCATTAGAGCACAACCTTTCTGATCCGTTTACAAAGGCTCTCACCGCTAAAGTGTTCGAGGGTCATCTGGAGAGTCTCGGTCTACGGGACATGTGACATCTTGTCTAGGGTAAGTGGGAGATGGTATTGGTATAGAGTTATGCTCTAGTTTTATATGTATATTGTACTGTTTTTCGTGTATTGTACATTAATATCTTCAAGGCATTAGGACAAGTAGGATATTGTTGGGATTGGTGTCCTAATTTCTCCCAGAATCTCGTAGTTTGTAAACTTTGCACATTATTATTAGTAAAATAAGAGCTATTTTATTTGTATTTACTCATTATCCAATAAACAAAGATCCGTGGTTATTTGTATGTAAACTTAAGCAGTATATGAGATATACAAGTGGATCATGCCTTAAGTAATAACCTAAATGGTCTGTGGTATAAGGATAAAAGAGGGATACCTTGGATAAGGATACGGACCCGCTTTGTAGAGGTTTGTAAGTGTTGTTGAACTACTACAGATGTTTGATCCTGACCATTCATGTGGAGACATGCGAGCGGGGTTGTCCTATACAAAGAGTTTGTATCAGACAGACCACGAGATGATTGTCTCTTTATATAACGCCGTTGATTTTGAGAATCAAATTTGGGATTGATTTGAAGTGTACAAATTAACAAGAGGAAATTTCAATTATATGTGATATAATTGGTGTAATATAGTGAGATACATTATTTTGGAGAATTGATATAAATATGATTTTATATCAAGTACCATAAAATAGAAAAAAGAAACTATGGTTTATATGTTTCATGAGATTAAAATATTAAAACTATAGGTTATAAATATAATATGATAAATTGATTATCATAATTATTTATAATATATTAATTATATGATAATTAATTCTTTTTCTCTAATAATCGATTGAGTGGAAGATTATTGGAAGTTTTATGGTAACTATGAGATAAAAGGAAAATTATTTTCCTAATTTTAGTAGTTGCACCATTCGGAAAAAACTCACCGAGACAAGCTATCAAGTGAAAGAGTTTCACTAAGCGATAATGTTGACAGAGACTAAACGATCATGTAGAGTTGATTATGTGATAGTCGCTCAGCTGACAATAGCTACACGATCGAGTAGCATAGTCTATGTGATAGGTTGTCGTTTACTAAACGATCGAGTACATCGTGTATACGATAGACCAGCTTCTTATCTCCCACTTGCTCGATCGTAGACCTCCAGTCTCTTCCTTAAGCCAAGATTATACAAGCCCACAACTCCTGGATTCTCACATCGAGAATACCAATGTAATCATTGTGGTGGTGTCCTCACTTAGTTCGTGGATCAAGTTAAATTTGATTGGGTTCGAGGAGTTGTTGGCTGTTCGTGTTGTTCGTGTGGTGATCGTTGCGTTCAAGTGTTGTTGGTTTTGGACACATTGGACTTCGTTCGAGGGAGTTTGAAGAATGGTTCTTCAAATGTATGCATCTTCTATCTCTTGTATCATCGCTTAACATGCTGTAATTTCTATATATGCATGACCTGTTAGTTTTCGTTTAGACTATAATTGTTTTGTGTTCAATTCGAATGGAATTTGGAACGATCCCTTCCGTTGCTTATGGAAATCCTCGTGTTTGATTTTCTTCAGCTGTCATTGGCGATGTTATTGAAAGTCATTGGCTTTTCATAGCATTTTTCCAACGCTATAAAAAATGCTATAAAATGTCCTTTTTTGATAGCATAATTTTATTGCTATGAAACTTTTCATAGTGTTAGCAAAAACACTATGGTTGCTTTGTAATAGCATTTATCTCAATCACTTCAAATTATATTATAGTAGACAAAAAAAAAAAAAAAAAAAAAAACAACAACAACAACAAAGTGACCTCTATAGCTTCTTTGAGTTACATTATTCAGACTTCATATCTCGTTTCCTAACAATACTTGTTGAAGAATACCCAAACATTGTGGTCTGTGGTAGCCATTCTTCAAAGCTCTATATGAAATCATCAATCTCATATCCAATATAGTACATTTGAACATGTTGTCAAAACTAAAAAATATAGAACAAAACAAATAAAGCTAGATCCATCTAGCGGTGCAAATCATCTAATTAACAACAAACAATTTTTAGCACAGAAATTCGCATTCATTTTGCTACTTCTTAACATTTTTCTAAATAAAAAAATAATCTTGCTCATTAAACAGCAAAAAAAAAAGAGATGAAATTCCTACTTCAACTAAGGAAACCAACTGAAAAGTTTCCACCTATTGCTCAAATAAATAAAACCACATAGAGAGAAGTTTAGAAGCATTTGTTAGAATCACAAGATAAAAACTACTACATTTTCTCAAATGACCAATAAGACAACAAAAACTATTGACAAAAAGGAAGATGTGTTTCATAGTTAATTATGTGTAATAAGGATATTACCATGTTTTCACAAGCCTACAGTCTAATAAGCACCAACAATAACTAAAACACATCCAAGCAAATATATGAAGCAAGAACTCAATATTAACACATTCAGAATCATGTGTTTTAAAAGAAACAATATACATCCATAAACTAAAATAAAAACATAAAAGATACTCAAATTGAAACCCAAATTCAAAATTAAGAGGGCTACTTATTCTAGAAGGAAAAACCTTACTTGAAATTAGTACCTCTCTATAATGTTTTTCAGGAGGAAATTTGTTACAAAATAAGTTTAATCATGTAAAATAACCTAAGATGTGTCTAAGTGTCAATACTACTACAACTACAATACATCCCATGGTCACTAGGTTTCTCAATGTTCTTTGAAAGATTGCAATATGAATGCATATATTTTAGGTTTTTTAACAAAGCAAGCTTAAAGTGATTTAACTTATGCTTTCACAATATTCATTTATAAAGTTGCACATGTGCGGGACTTTACACTACAATTTTTCATCAACAAACCTATTTAAAAATCAACTAAATGAGATCAATAGGAGAGAAAATGAAAGAAATACAACTTACTTGCTTTTGTTTTGTTTCTACCACTTACAGCTGGAAAGAGAAATCTTGTTGAATGTATACCACTGATTTCCACAAAGGAGGTGGTGAAATATTCAGATGGAGATTTCATTTCCATGATGAAACAAGGTTTCATTTCTTGTGTGAGATTCTCCAAAGTCTACCCGCTTGTTTCTAATAAACCTCCGCCAGATCTTTCTCATGGTTCCAACCGTCCATAGTGAAAACCCTGAAATTAAAAATATCCATATTGGTTCTAAAAACAACATAAGAAAGAAGAAAAATAAACCAAAATAGACCCCATAAATTAAAAATAAACAAACCCCATCACACTCAAAATACTTTTAAAGAAGTAAAAACAGTCAAAATCAAGTGAAAGACATAACAGAGCCAACAAGGAATTGAAAAGAAAATAGAGAAAATGGAGAGAATACCATTAATTTTCTACAAGATTTTGTTCGCCTATGCTTACATCCATCATAATGAATGTTCACCTTCAAAACATATTTCTGCATTCACAAGATAAAACATCCAAAAAGGAAAAAAAAACAACAAAATGAACAAATAGTGGAGACAACATTGGAGAAACAAAATAGAAAGACAGAAAAACAAAAACAGAAACTATCTTGAGTAAACAAAGCATCCAGATCTTCAAAAACTCTTCTTTACTCATAGCTTCAAGTCAAACAAGCAATTTATAAACAAACAACATATGGATACAACTATTTTGAAACAACATAATGGAAAAGGACTAATGTTCCAGTTGGAGCAGTATAAAATTGAAAATATGGAAAAGAAAATTTCTACGCTATATTATAAAAGCTCATTACCTTTCACAGTAATCTCCAAAGAGGAACAAATTTTCTAACTTCTCGTACTACAGATATATTTCAGTGTCCATTTAATATAACCAATAAATAGTACGATGACCCTTCACAAATTGCTTGTAAGTACAACAGGACCAAAATTACTGTTTTTCCCCTGTATTTACATCTAACTTCTTAAGTACCACTAATCCCTCTAGTTAACAATAAATCATAGTCCAACTATGATTAAACCTCTCTTGGGCCAGGAAAAGGTGTGGCGCCACATTGTTCAAGCCCTAGAATCAGTCCTAAGGGAGCAATTTAATCAGTCCTAAGGGAGCAATTTATCTACTTACCCCGACGTTGGGGAAGGAGTAAATTTCTTTTTGTGTAGCTTTGTTCCCAGATCCCCAATCCGAAGAATCCTCAAAATGGTAGGCTTGTTGAGCTGGCGATCTGGCCACTCTCACCCATACAAATCAAATGACCGACTTCATACGTAGAAGTTCACAACTCACTCAGGATTCAGGTCATATTCCCTATGGTCATCCTAGTAAAATGTAAGTCTCTTTTATGAATGAGGTTATATAATGAGACTAAACATTTTGTGGTTTAGTCTTATACAAAATCCTTTGTATAGAATATCCCTGCTCATATGTCTCCACATGAATGACCAGGATCATAATTTTTTGCATTTTACAACAATTGTAACATCTACAAAGCAAGCGTAATGTCATCAGGATAAGGTATCCAGACGTATCCATCTAATACAGACCATTTAGGTTATCACTTAAAACTGTTGGGATTAGTGTCCTAATTCTCCCGAAATCTCCTTGTTTGCAATGATACACATTGTTTGATGAATAAAATAATTGTTATTTCATTCTGGCATTTACTCATATCCAATAAACAAAGCTCCTTGGTTATCTTATGTGAACTTAAACATGTATATGTGATATACAAGTGGATCATGCCTTAAGTGATAACCTAAATAGGTATGTAGTATAAGGATTAAGGTGAGATACATGATCCTGGTGACAGTATGGATACAGCCCGCTTTGTAGAGGTTTGCAAGCATTGTAAACTACTACAGATGGTAGATCCTGACCATTCATGTGAAGACGTGCGAGTGGGGGTATCGTATACAAAGAGTTTGTATAAGACCGAACCACGAGATTATTAGACTCTATATATAACGCCATTGATACTAGAGACTTACATCTCACCTAAACGACCATAGGTGACACGACCTCAATCCTGAGTATTTTGGGAACTCCTATCTTTGAGAGCGGTTCTTTGATTAGTATGGGTGAGAATGACCAGATTGCCAACTCAACATGCCTACCTTTTTGGGGACTTGTCTGATCTAGGAGCTGGGAACTCAATCCACAAGATGGAATTCACTCCTTTCCCGAAGTAGGGATAAGTAGAGAGATTGCTCCCTTAAGGCTGATTCCAAGGCTTGAACATAGTGGCCACAGCTTCTCTTTGGAAGAGAGGACTCAGTCATAGTAGGACTATGACTTATGTCCATTAGAGGGATCAGTGGTACTTAAGGATTTAGATGTAACTACAGGGGCATAACGTTTATTGGCCAAGTTGTACTTACGAGCGATCTGTGAAGGGTTGTCACACTGTTGATTGGTTAAGATGGACGTATAATATATTTGTGGTAAAAAGAGTTCAATTGTCAGTCTTTAGTAGAGTGTCTGGCAGTTAATGGATGGTAGATCCCGTGACTAAAGAGTTTAGTCAGTTATTCACATACCGTTGGAGCTTCGAGTTACAGGTCCATAAGGTCCTCTTGGTAGCTTAATGGATTTAGTTGAGGATCAGTTCTTGGTGTTGATTTGAAATGTTGAAATTGACATTAGGTGATTCGATTATATATGATATGATCGGTACGATATATGAGATACATCTAGTTGAGGATCAATGTAAATGAGATTTACATTAAGTACCATGGAATAGAAAAAGAGCTATGGTTTATATGTTTCATGAGATGAAATATTAAAACTATAGGTTATAAATATAGTATGATAAGTTGGTTATCATTTATATTTATAATAATATAAATTATTGGATAATTAATTCTTTTTCTCAAATAATCAATTGAGTGGGAGGTTATTGGTGGTTTAATAGTAACCGTGAAATAAAAGGAAAATTGTTTTCCTAATTTTAAAAAATCTAATGTTAAAATTTTGTGAATTTGAGATTTTCTCTCTCGGAAAATAATCTCACAGAAGTTGTCAAGTAAATAGAATTTACTAAGCGACAACTTAGAGCGAGCTAAGTGATCGTGTAGTGTTTGTAGGTGATAGACACACAGCTAAGTGATGAGCTAAACGATCGCTTAGGTTTTGCTAGACGATCGCTTAGTATTTTCTAGACGATTGGGCATCGACCTATACGATAGGTTCAGCCTTCTCCCACTTACTCAATCGTTTACACGATTGTTGTTTCCTTCAACTTCTACCTCAAACCAAGTCCACACAGAGTCCACCCTCTGGATTCTCACACCGACAATACCAAGGTAGCCTTCTTGGTGGTGACATACTCAACTCGACACCATCGAGGTTCTATGGAGGTTGTTTGTGTCGTTGGGGTGTTCGTAACCGAGGTGATCATTGAGTTCGTGTATGCGGTGTTCGTGCAGTTAGCGGTCGTGTTGGACGAGCGTTCGAGGTTGCTGTGTTCGAGCGTTCGTGATCAAGGACCTTGGTGATGAGTCTACAAATGTGTGTAGCATTTCTCCTTGATTATTTGTTGTATCATGTTGTAATTTCTGTAATGAATGCATAACCATATGTTTTTGTTTATGAGTGTAATTATAAAGTTCATATATGATTGTAAGTTTGGAATGATCTTTTCTATTGCTCATGGAAATCCTTGTTACATCGATTCCTTCAATTGGTGTCAAGTCCAGGTTGTTTTGATATATCCAAATTACAAGTTTGTTTTGAACTTCATTTTTACAGTCTCTGTGGAGGTTCTGCATTTGGTTTAATTTAAATTGCATTTTTTGAATGGAGTGGTGGATGAATGTTTCGGGTTTGAATTGCCTTTAGTTTAAAGCTCTTATTCAGATTAACAACGTGTTAATTTTTAAGAGGCCCTTGTTGTTTGGGCTGCAATTAACTGCAAGTCGAGTTTGTAATTCAAAGAGTTTGAAGTTAGTCAAGTTCATTCGTGGATGAAGTTTTCGAAAGCATGGAGATTCGTCGTTCTCTCAACGAAGGAAGTAAGATCAAGCGGTTGGTCTGTGATCCGTTGTAGCCAAGGTAAACTGATCATGGGATTTATTTAAGCATCGTATAGATTTTTCTATACGGATCGTGTAAGTTACTTACTAAACGATCCTAGTTAGCTAATGCTAAGCGATGGCGGTATTTGAATCGTTCCTCTATCAAACATATTGTAGCGTTGGTTGCCCGATCGCGTAGCGTTAGAGTAACGATCAGTGGGACATGTGAAGCTTCACATCGTTAGAAAAGGCGCGCTAAACGATCAAAATGTATTAACAAGCCCATCGCTTATTTTACGTAATACACGAGCACGCGGATACTATAAGGCATTCCGCTATAAGTTTTAAGTTGTGATGCTGATTGCGAGAAGGCGTTGCAATTGTGCTGAGAGCGCGCTAAGCGATCACGTACCTCAAGCTTGCATGCTGTTTTAGTAAAGGTACTAACGATCGTGTAGTAATTAACTAAACGATCATTTTAGTTCTGGGAGCTGTGTAGTAAGCCAATAGAACAAAGGTTTGTTTTATTTGTGGTTATACGATTCGCGGGATGTTATTTAACATCGCGATGATGTGGAGAGCGTTGCTCTTGCGCGCCAAACGGTTCAAGAGACCCGGTTCCATAATTTGAATCCGGTGAACTCTTTGTTTTTATAAATTAGTTTTAGCTTTAATCTTGGTGATTGTTATAAGGCAATTTTACCCAGTTGATTCAATACATGTTATTTTATTGATACATGTGATTGTATGGATGCTGTTTAATGTGCCAAAATGTTGATCATAGTAGTTTAAAAAAAACTTCCTCTTGGTTGTTGCCAATTATTTCATACATTTATGTAGTTATATTCGTTGGATTCTGTTGGTGGCCTGGGGTTGTTGTGATATGGCAACCCTATATCGTCGGTCAAACTCGATCCTTAACTCGACATCTCCAAGTCGCCTCTTGGGAAAATTTGAATAAAATCTTTCCGACTCCTTTCTCATGATTAGAGTCCAAACCGTTACACCACGCATCTCAACCGCTCCTTTACAGGTTCAATGAGCAAGAACCCGAATCCTTTCTACGGTTTAGGGATCAAAACCGTTACAATGTGGAAATTTTTGAAGAACACATCAACTCTTTCAGTAGAGTGGATTTACTAAGTTTAAGCACTCAGACAAATTTATCCTCTACAATATCAATATATATCACACTCTCAAAGGTGAATAAGATAAATGAAAGAAGAAAATGAAAATTTTGTGGAGGCTTGAGAGAAGAGGCTAAACAATAGAAACTTTTGAGTTTTGGAGCGATTATTGGATAATGTAAAATAAAGTTTGGAGAGGAGATGGTTTATTATTATAAGAGATGAAAAGGAAGAAAAAAAGTTTAGAAACCGACATATTAATTTTGTGACCATTGGATTTTGGGAAAATAAGAAATATAAATGGTTGTAGATTTTAAACTAAACTAGTCAGTTAGAATACAAACAAAATAATAAATATTAAAATTCCTTCCTTTCTTTTGAAAATTACCATTTCCTTTTTAAAAATTAAATAGCCAAAATAAAAATAACCATGACAAAAAAACTAGCCGTTAGACACAAACAATAATAATATTAAAAAATTTATTTTCCTTTTTAATTCAATTTTCTTTTTTAAAGCAGTCCAAAAAAAAAAAAATACCATTGTAAAAAAACTAACTGTTACAACATAAAATAATTTAAATTTATTTTCCTTTTAAAAATTTCTTTTAAATTTCATTTTTTTTAATAAATATAATATATAATAGATATTTTAAATAACCAAGCCCACGTGTCACTCTCCGTACCAAAGCTTCACGTGGTCGTCGCCGAATTGGTCATTGATGCTGACTCAGTCAGCCACATATCATCGCCCTGGTATTTTTTCGATAAATCTTCGTTTCGGTCATAACTTCTTCGTTTTAAGCTCCGATTTTGAAGTGATTGCAAAGAGGTGTTGGAATCGTTTGTTCCGAGCTTCTACGCTATGAAAGCATATTAAACACTAAGATTATTCACATAATTAAAAATATTGAGTTTGGTTATCATACAGACAAACATTGTTAATTAATCTAATAAAATTAATGTAATTTGAGATAAGGCCAAAAAGCCAATCATAAATGTTAAACGAGCATGAAGAAATTACTTGAAATGCATGCACATGCATCATGAAAATATAAAGTTAATATTTGCATGCATGACATTGTCATCATGCATAATCCTTTTATTATAAATTTATCAAGTCCTAAAGGGTGAAATGGAAACGATGTTTGCTTGTTTTAATTTTGTTTGGTTTTGTATAACGTGTCTAATAAAAGACCAGTACCAATGAACTGGCCAATGCATTGAGCATGATACTTAGCTGTTTAGAATCGTTATGAATTCCTCAATGTGTTAGCTTAGCATTGTGGTTTAGTTTTCAATTATCAAGTGTTATAAAGGAAATTAGACCTAAAATCAATAAGAAAGAGTTGCATGCGAACTTAGCGAACTTAGGGTGAACTCAAGTTTTTTAACAGAGTTTTAAAATTGGATTGAGATAGACCTAAGTTCAAGTGGTTCTAAAGAGTTTAGTAACCTAGATTAATCATTTAAAATGGTTTAATAGGATTCAATTGGTTGGCATAAAAGATTAAATTTGTTTTAAATCTATCTATAAGGGACCTTTTGTCTAAGGCGAGTTCTGGCTAAGTTGGGTCTTAAGTTGACAGAAACGTAACACTCCTACCTGGGAACTTACCTGGAAAGGTGAATTAGATAGATTTTCAACAAGCATGCGACAATTTGGTCAAAGACTCCATTAAAGAGTTTAATGGACGATGATTAAACAGTTGTTTAATTATCCAAGGTAAAAGTTACTCTTAGGAAAATCTAAAAGTCACTTAGTTAAAATCCTTAACCGTGTTTTTTTCTAAGTAAGCTAAACCCTAGGTTATAAAATATTCAGTGGGAGGAAGAGATGTATCTGATATGTCTATGATTTCACTCACGTTTCTCCCTATATATTCATAGCGTGAGATTCATGCTTGGCCTTGTGGTGCTCTAGGAGCATCTCCCTTCGGGTGGTGTTTGCATGAGTCAATATCAAGGTGAATGGAGAGAGTGTTTATAGTAAGTGGATGAAGGGTGTGTATCAACACGTCCTATGTCTCTGACATTGGTTCACACTGTGAGATCTTGTACTCCCTCGTGGCGCCCTGGGATCGTCCCCTTTCGGATGGGTTTTGTGCAGTTGGTCAAGTTCAAGGTGAACTCCAGAAATGGATAAGGTCGCTTTAGGTTTTGTCCTAATTAGATTTTTTCCCTTCGAATTGGCTTTTTGGGGTGGATCTCTAGGGCCTAAAATGGTGGGTCACACTTATGGGAAATTGTTTAAGTAAGTTAATGATCTCTTGGTCAAATCAATGATGGCTAGTCGTTATAGGAGTAAGAGTTGTTCTGGTATTAATGATTGGTTGAGAACTTCTCAATTCAGAGGAAGGATAACTCACCTCTCTTCGGTGAATTTTGTCCTAAACCTTTGAAGCGTCATTGCGAAACTAGATGTCACACGGGGTTCATATTAGTTTTTCTAAAACCTTATTGGATATTGTTTTGTTTTACAACGGGTATTTGCTTTAAAACCTAACGTAGGTCAATGTGTTTTCTTTTCAGCAACTCGTTAGTATTTCTGTTTAGTGCTTTTAATATGACCGACTACTTACAATGGAAAGAATTGTGTGAAACGTATTTCGTCGCAAACGACCTCGTATTTGTCATGATTGAGGAGTGTTCTCAAGTCCCGACCCTTGATGCACCCTGAAGTGTTCGCAATGCATATGAGGTATGGATTAAGGTTAATTCATTGGCCTGACTTCACATTTTGGCTAACATACCTGATGTTTTGGCCAAAAGAGTTGAGAACATGATTATTGCACGCGAGATCATGAACTCACTATGAGATTTGTTTGAACGTCAATTCTTACTTTTCTAGCATAAAGGGATGGATGACAAAATCAGTAGTGTCAGTTGTTGTGACATTGATCCCATTACTCTCCAAAAGAAGAGGAAAGACAGTAAATCTGATTTATTGATCTTGGAGACGTGTCTAATAGAGAATGATGATTTTGTCTGGATCCTTAATTCGAGTGCTACCAATCATATCAGTTCTTCTTACCAAGGATTCAGTTCCTGGCAAATGTTGCCACAGAGAGAGATGACACTACGGGTAGGTATTGTTGAGGTTGTTTCAGCTGTTGCTATAGGCAGGTGAAGCTATTTATTGACAAGAAATGTTATCTGTTTCTGGATAATGTTTTTGTAGTTTCTCATATTAAGAGGAACTTGATCTCGGTTTCTTGTCTTATTGAACAAGGGTATACCGTCTCTTTTTCTGAGAATAAACTATTTATTTTAAAGAATGCAATAGAGATTGGTTATGGTTCAATGGAAAGTAACTTATATGCACTAAGGTCGTTAGTCATAAAAGCCTTGTTTAACACTGAAATGTTCTGTACGGCAACAACAGCTAAAAGACCAAAGGTTTCTCCTAAGGAAAATGCCCATCTTTAGCATCTAAAGTTAGGTCACATCAACCTCAATAAGATTGAGAAGTTGATGGAAAATGGACTTTTAAAGAGTTTAGAAGAAAACTCCTTGTCGGTATGTGAATCATACCTCGAAGGCAAGTTGACCAAATGACCTTTTACTGGAAAAAGTTACAGAGCCAAGGAAACCTTGGAGCTTGTACATTCAGACTTCTATGGTTCGGTGAATGTTAGAGCTCGGGGTGAGTATGAATATTTTAGCTCTTTCATAGATGATTATTCAAGATTCGAGTATCTCTACCTAATGCAACGTAAGTCTGAAGCCCTTGGCAAGTTCAGGAGTATAATGTTGAAGTTGAAAACTTGTTAGGTAAGAAGATAAAAACACTAAGGTCTGATCGTGGTGGAGAGTATATGGACCTCCAATTCCAGAACTATATGATAGAACATGGGATTGCATCCCAACTCTTGGCCTCTGGTACACCTCAGCAGAATGGTGTATTAGATAG
>NC_052350.1:2641-10358 GCF_009727055.1 Benincasa hispida | reverse complement strand
AAACAAACCGCTTGTTCTCACTCGGATCTAATATCCAATTTCGTTTGCCTTGGGTAGCCTACAATGAGGCAAACCTTCGAACGTGGTTCTAACTTCTTTGGGTTAGTCACTAGCACAGATGGCGGACAACCCCAATCCTGACAGTGGCGTAACTACCTTTATGGCCTCTGTCCAAACTCAAAGGTTTTCAGAAACACTTTCAAGGGAAACTGTTTAAGATATACATGCAGTTTCCACTGCAAAATCCTAAAACGATCTAGAGGATTGAGCATAAACTCATCATAGACCGAACATTACAACAAGGTTTTGTTTTCTTCTACAATACACCATTCTGCTGAGGTTTGACCAGAGGGCAGACAGTTGGATGCAATCCCATGTCTATCATATAGTTCTGGAATTGGAGGTCCATACTACTTCCACACCAGATCAGACCTTAGTTTTTATCTTCTTACTAACAGTTTCAACTTCAACATTTATACTCCTGAACTTGCCAGGGCTTCAGACTTACGTTGCATTAGTAGAGATACCGAATCTTGAATAATCATCTATGAAAGAGCTAAATATTCATACTCCCCAGAGCTCTAACATTCACCGAACATAGAAGTCTGAATGTACAAGCTCCAAGGTTCCTTGGCTCTGTAACTTTTTCCAAGTAAAGGTCATTTGTGTCAATTGCTGCGAGGTATGATACATCGACAAGGAGTTTTCTTCTAAACTCTTTTAAAGAGCCATTTCCATCAACTTCTACAATCTTATGAGGTTGATGTGACCTAGTTTCTACAAATGCTATCTTCTTGGAAGAAGACCACATGAGGGATCATAAGCCATGGAGTAAGCTCGTTTTACGTGAGATCTCTAGTGAGACTGAGACTGCTGAGGGTTCAACAAGAGTTGTTGAACAAACCGGCAGATCAACAAGAGTTGTTGAGGTCGAAACTTCTAGTCAACCAGCTCAAGAGTTGACACTGCCTCAACATAGTGAGAGGGTTGTGAACTCACAGGATCGCTACATGGGTTTAATTGAAGCCCAAAACGTCATTTCAAATGATGGGGTCGAGGATCCGTTGTCTTTTAAGAAAGCAATAGAGGATGTTGACAAAAATGAATGGGTTAAGGCCATGAACCAGGAAATAGAGTCTATGTACTTCAATAATATTTGAGAGCTTGTTGATCCACCTGAGGGGGTAAGACCTATTGGGTGTAAGTGGATATATAAGTGAAAGAGAGGTGTAGATGGAAATGTGCAAACCTTTAAGGCTAGACTCGTGGCAAAGGGTTATACCCAGGTTAAGGGAGTTGACTATGAGGAAACTTTCTTACTTGTTGTCATGCTCAAGTCTATCAGGATTCTCCTGTCTATTGCCACATTTTATGATTATGAAATATAGAAAATGGACATCAAGACTGCCTTTCTTAATGGTAATCTTGAGGAGACCATCTACATGACTCAACCAGAGGGGTTCATAGTTCTAGATCAAGAGCAAAGAGTTTGCAAGCTTAATAAGTCCATTTATGGGCTGAAACAAGCATCTAGATCTTGGAACATCAGATTTGACACTGTTGTCAAGTCCTTTCGCTTTGATCTGAACGTTGATGAGCCTTCTGTATACAAGAAGATCATCAGCAGCTCAGTAACTTTCCTGGTACTGTATGTGGATGATATCCTACTCATTGGGAATGATGTAGGTATCTAACTAATATTAAGAAATGGCTAGCTGCCCAGTTCTAAATGAAAGATTTAAGTGAGGCACAGTATATTCTAGGGATCTAGATCATTCGGGATCGTAAGAACAAATGGTTAGTCTTGTCTCAGGCTTGATCAAATGTTGATCAAGTATAGGATGTAGGATTCCAAGAGAGGTTTGTTACTCTTCAGGCATGGAATCGTTTTGTCTTAGGATCAATGTCCTAAGACACCTCAAGAGGTTGAGGAAATGAGACGGATTCCCTCTGCTTCTGCTGTAGGAAGCTTAATGTATGCAATGTTGTGTACCAGACAACATTTGCTATGCAGTAGGGATTGTCAGTCGGTATCAATCCAATCCAGGATTTGATCACTAGACGGCGGTCAAGACGATCCTTAAGTATCTTCGAAGAACAAGGGACTACATGCTTGTGTATGGAGATAAGAATATGATCCTTATAGGATACACAGACTCTGACTTTTAGACCGATAGAGATTTTCGTAAATTGACATCGGGGTCATTTTTCACTCTGAATTGAGGGGCTGTAGTCTTGTGAAGGTTATAAATATAGTATGATGAGTACCATGGAATAGAAAAAGAGCTATGGTTTATATGTTTCATGAGATGAAATATTAAAACTATAGGTTATAAATATAGTACGATAAGTTGGTTGTCGTTTATATTTGTAATAATAATTGGATAATTAATTCTTTTTCTCTAATAACCAATTGAGTGGGAGGTTATTGGTGGTTTCATTATAATCGTGAGATAAAAGGAAAATTGTTTTCCTAATTTTAAAAAAGCTAATGTTAAAATTTTGTGAATTTGAGATTTTCTCTCTCGAAAAATAATCTCACGGAAGTTGTCAAGTAAATAGGATTTACTAAGGGACAACTTGGAGCGAGCTAAATGATCGTGTAGTGTTTGTAGGCGATAGACACGAAACTAAGCGATGAGCTAAACGATCATTTAGCTTTTGCTAGATGATCGCTAAGTATTTGCTAAACGATTGGGCTTCGACCTATACAATAGGTTCAACCTTCTCCCACTTTCTCAATCGTTTACACGATTATTGTTTCCTTCGTCTTCTGCCTCAAACCAAGTCCACACAGAGCCCACTCTTTGGATTCTCACAACGACAATACCAAGGTAGCCTTCTTGGTGGTGACATACTCAACTCGAAACCGTCGAGGTTCTGTGGAGGCTATTCATGTTGTTGGGGTGTTCGTGACCAAGGCGATCGCTAAGTTCGCATGCACAGTATTCGTGCAATGTAGCGGCCATGTTGGACGAGCGTTCATGGTTGTTGTGTTCGAGCGCTCGTGATCAAGGACCTTGGCGATGAGTCTACAAATGTGTAGCATTTCTCCTTAATTATTTGTTGTATCATGCTGTAATTTCTGTAATGAATGCATAACCGTATGTTTCTGTTCATGACTGCAATTGTAAAGTTCATATATGGTTGTAATTTGGAATGATCTTTCCGCTGCTCATGAAAATCCTCATACACGATTTCCTTAAAAAACATGATCCACCTGTATGTCACTACACACATGTTTAAGCTACAAGATAACCTTGGATCTTCGTTTATTGATTTGTTGTTAATGCAACTCAAAATGAAGCAAAACATCATATATTTCATTAGATAAATAAGATGTTTGTACAATAAAATTACAAACTATAGAACCCTACGAGATTTAGGGCATCAACCCCAACACGGCATACATTAGCAACGTGTCCAATAATCAAACAAATTTGGCACGCTAACATTGATTGATTCCTCTCAAACATCATCTTTTTTACATTAGCAACTAAGTCAGAAATTTGACTTTTTAATTTACCTAATCAAATGAAAATTTAATGTTGACTGATCTTTTGGTTTGTTAGCAGCCATGGTAGTAATGAGTTTTTTTCCTTCAGTGTGAGTTTTGTTCACCAAAGCTCCTCTTGCAATAGAATCCACATTGCTCTTATATTGTATAAGCATTTCATATGAAATTTGATGGTTAGGGAAGCTTCTATAGAGTCTCTTAACCTCTCCTATTATTCATATAGTGACTCATCTTATTTCTGAACGAGATCTCCTTTTTAATGCTCATGGTGGGAAGTTAGAAAAAAATTCTCGAGAAACTACTTCTTAATCCCAACAAATGTAGCAATACTTGTAGGTAGCAAGTAATATAACCAGTATTTTGCTTCATCTTTCAATGAAAAAGAGAACACCCTTAAATTTATCTGTTCTTCGGTGACTCCATGTGGTCGCATCTTGTTGCATACAATCTGAAAATCTTTCAGATGCTTGTGCAGGTCTTCACATGCAAGACCATGAAAAATAGGGAGTAAATGAATTAATCCTATTTTCAACTCAAATATACCTATAGTTTTAGGATATATTGTGCACAGAGTTTGTTGCGTTGTATTAGAAGTTGCTAACTCTCTCAGAGTGTGTTCATGTTGCTCAGCCATCTCAGTCTCTTATGCAACCACCTCAAAACTCTCTTCCAAATTCACTTCAATTATTTGCGTGTCTTCCACACTAATTTGATCAATTTTTGTAGCTTGCGCTCTTGCTTCTCTTTGAATTCTCCTTTCCTCTCTTTTAATGTCTATAAAATACAACGAGCTAGAGTTCCCAAAGGACGGGTCATACAACAAAGAGAAAACAAAAGTATAAGCAAGAAACACAAGTTTTTCAAAGGAAAATATCAGCGTTCCCTGGCAACGACGCCAATTTGACGAACAATAAATGTTTGAGACCTTTCGTTTGGTTAAATAATTATTTCGTTTCCTACTGTAATTTTGTAGCAAATATAGTAATGAGTCGATCCTAAGAAAGCCAGTCAATTTTCCTACTACATTACCTATTGTAGGTAACTAAGGAGTTTGATAAGTTGGTTTATTGTGATAAATTGATTAAAAATAATAATACTTGAACAACAAATTCAATGCTGAGTAAATTGAAACTTATCAATAAAAACAAAGGCTAGTTTGAGATAAATTGAATTTATTCTTAATTTGCTATTCAATCACTGAACAAAATAATTAGGAATAGCCTAATTAAGTATTCGATGCGGATTTCTCCTAAGTTAGATAGAAGAATGCTATTCAATTGGAAAAATCAAACCAATATGAAATTCTATCTTAACTTTTGTTACTTGGCGATCTAAGCATTTAACAATTATGGATTAGGTGTAAACCTATAACTGTGAATTAAACATGCTTGACTAATTTCTCAGATTATCTCAAACACATTCAACCAATTAAATAAGAGCAAGGAGAACATTCAATAAACAATTAAAATTTCAAGACAACAACTCTTCATAACCTTATGAGATAGCAAATCAAGATATAAATCCTAAATCTCGAGCTAGACAATAGTACCTTAGCCTTGATATATGCTAGAATCAACAAAATAATGATCAAGAATTCCCGTAGCGGAAGCGAGTGATCAGTTGTGTGAATGAAATTAATTTTTGGAACAATTAGAATACAGAGAAGTACAGTGCAGAGGACAAATAGTAAACAACAGTAAACTAAGCGTGCTTTCTTAATTCACAGAGAGGAAAAGGAAAATAGTAGACTTACCCTTGAAGATACTTAATCTTCACGAAATCCTCTCCTATGGGCACGAACTCTTCTCTATATCTCATAAACATTATAACGTGAAAAAAAACACCAACACTAACACCACCACAAGTGTCTTCCGTGCTATCCTCAAGGTGAGAAATCAAGGTAGAGTTGTGAGCTTGCCTTGTTAAATTTGGTGAGGAAGAAAGGGAAAGATTTTAGAGAGAATTTTTACAAAAAAGGATTTTCTTGCACAGAGAACACCCAAGGCATTTCACATATTCAATCACATACTTTAACTGCTCTACCTTTTCCCTGTATATGAAAGATGAGGGAAGTTATCAAATAACTCCCTTCATAACGTGAAATAACTCCTGAGAGATCATCTCTTAACGAAGTTATTTATTGTATTAATATAATTAAATAAAACTATATATTATGTCACGTATAATATATAACATATAGTATATATTATATCATATATAATATAACCTATAGTTTATATTATTTCATTAACCTATAGTTTTAATATAAATCCTTTTCATATTAATTTTAACCTAAATATTTTATATGAATCTTATTTATATAATTAATATTTGAATCATATTCAAATATTTATCTCTCATTAAACTTTATACTATAATGTATACAAATACATTATATTAATTGTATCTCATACAATTCATTCTCTTTAATTAATATGAACAATTCAAATTAATCCAAAGTTAATTTACTCTCATCAAACCCTTATTGAGCTAGCAAGGGGACCTTATGGACCTACAAATTAGAAGCTCCAATGATATGAGATTAATTAATTAAACTTTTAATTAAATTAATCAATATTCACTAACTATCGGTCACTCCACTAAAGACCGAGTTGCACTCTGCGTACTGTAGATATATTTATGTATGCATTGGATATAACCAATCAACAATAAGTTGACCCTTCACAAATTGCTCGTAACTACAATTGGTCAAAATTATCGTTTTACCTTTGTAGTTACATCTAACTCCTTAAGTATCACTCCCTTTAATGAACAATTAGGCATAGTCCAACTATGACTACACCCCTCTCTGGCTAGTGAGAGGGTGAGGTGCCTCATTATTCAAAACCCAGAATCAGCCTTTAGGGGAGCAATTTATTTGTTGACACTTACAATGGGAATGGGTGAATTCCTTCTTGTGTAGCTATATTTCCAGCTCTTCACTCGGACGAATCCCCAAAATGGTAGGCATATTGAGTCGATGAAGTAGCCACTCTCACCCATGCAGATCAAATGACTGCCTTCATGGACAGGAGTTCACAACTCATTCAGGATTAAGGTCAAGTCACCTATGGTCATCATAGTGAAATGTAAGTCTATTCAAGTAAAGACGTTATAAAGAGAGACTAATCATTTCGTGGTCTAGTCTTATCACAAACTTCTTGTGTAGGAACCTTCACTCACATGTCTCCATATGAATGATCTGGATCAGATCATTTGTAACACTTTACAACAATTGTAACAATTAAAAGTGGGTCATATCGTAGTGTCACCAGGATAAGGTTCAGCCTTATCCATCTATTACATACCTTTTAGGTTATCACTTAAACATGATCCACTTGTATGTTACCTATACATGTTAAGCTATATTAATACCTATCATTTTAGTTTATTGTTTTTGGGTTAATGCAAACTAAATGTCTAATAAAATAACACTTTATTAAATAAATAATTCGTTTGTATAATGATTTACAGACTACGAAACCATGAGATTTTAGGGCATACACCCAACAATCCCACTTGTCCTAAAGCTATTGAGGTATACAAATACATAGAATCAATAGTGGACAACCACAAAAACATAAACTAGGCATAGATTATGTGCCCAGTAAATCTCCCACTTGCCTTAGACTAGATGATGCACGTCTCGTAGACCCAGACTCTCCAGGTGACCTCAACACCTTTAGCCGTGAGAGCCTTTTGTAAATGGATCAACAATATTGTGCTCTGAAATGATCTTACGTGACGATCACGCCCTCGATGAAAATCTCCCGGATGAGACTGATATTTACAACAAGTGCTCCCTCTTATGGCTCCTAGGCTCCTTGATTTGTCTCAACACCACTATTATCAAAATGAGAAGTGAGGGCTTGGAATATTAGAAACAACTTCAGATTTGTCAAAATCTTTTGGCCATATAGCCTCTTTAGCAGCTTCACAAGTCGTTACTACACTTTGTCTCCATGGTAAAGTCAGCAATGCAACCTGTTTTTGTGCTTCTCATATTACTCGCTCCTCCCATAAGAGTGAACATCGATCCTAATGTGGATTTCCTGAAATCCGATTCAATCTGAAAATCACGAGTCAATGTATCCTATAAGGATCAAATCCTTAGCTCCTACAAGGCATGTATCCTCTTGTTCTCCGAAGATACTTGAGGATGGTTTATAACTATTATCCAATGATCTAATCTGGCATTAG
>NC_052350.1:0-1829 GCF_009727055.1 Benincasa hispida | reverse complement strand
ATAATTGTTATTTTATGACATGCACTCAATCCAAAAAACAAAGATCCTAGCTTATTGTATGTAATCTAAACATGTATGTAGAGACATACAAGTGAATCATGTTTAAATGATAACTTAAATGGTCTGTAGTAGATGGATAAGATTGGGTACCTTATCCTGGTGACACTATGAATATGGTCTGCTTTGTAGTTGTTACAAAGTGTTGTAAAATACTACAAATAATCTGATCCTGATCATTCATGTAGAGATATGTGAGCTGAGGTATTCTATACAAAGAGTTTGTATAAGATTGTATCACGAAATTAATAGAATCATTATATAACGCCGTTAATATTATAGACTTACGTTTCACCAGGATGACCATAGGTGACATGACATGAATCCTTAGTGAGTTGTGATTCCTATCTATGAAGCTGGTTCTTTGATTTGCATGGGTGAGAGTGGCCAATTGACTGACTCAATATGCCTACCATTTTGGGGATTCATTTGATTGGGGAGCTGGGAACACAACTACACAAGATGGAATTCACTCCTTTCCTAATGTCGGGATAAGTAGATAAATTGCTCCCTTAAAGGTTGATTCTAAGGCTTGAACAATGTGGCATCACACCCTCTTTTGGCCCGAGGGGGGTTTGTTCAGAGTTGGACTATGACTTATTGTTCATTATAGGGATCAATGGTACTTAAGGAGTTAGATGCAACTACAAAGGCAAAACAATAATTTTGGCCCAGTTGTACTTACGAGCAATTTGTACAGGGTCATTGCACCGTTGACTGGATATATCCAATGGACACAGAAATATATCTGTAGTGCGAAGAATGCAGTTGTTGGTCTTTATTGGAGTGACGGACAGCTAATGGATGTTGGATAATTTGAATTAATTATCCAAGTACCATTAGAGCTTCAATTTACAAGTCCATAAGGTCCCCTTTATAACTCAACATGGATAATTGAGAATTAATTTTGAATTAATTTGAATTTTTTTAATTAATTGAGAGAATTAATTATATATGATATAATTAATTTAAATCAATTCTATGTGATATAATTAATACAATGTATTTGATACACTATAATATAAAGTTTATTTTGAGAGGAATTAAATATTTGAATATGATTCAAATACTAATTGTATGGATGAGATTCATATAATTATTTTTTAATATGCATTTGATTTGTATTAAATGTCATAAATATTGAGAGAATCCAAACTATAGGTTATATTGTATTTGATACAAAGTTATAGGTCATATGTTATATTAGGTATAACATATGGTATAATATATGTTATATAATAAAGTGATTTTTAATTAAATTAAAATATTTTTAATTAAATTAAAATATTTTTAATTAAATTAAAATATTTTTACTTTAATTTAAATTTAATAAAAGGAGAGAATTATAACTCCATCCTTTGGTTTTCTCTCTAATCACATATGTGGGAATGAGAGATTACAGGAAATCTTCTTCTTCCTCCTCTTGCTTCTAATGCAAAGAAGGTCTGCTGGTTACTCTCTTAGTTTGATCTCCCAAAAATCTCTCTCACAAAACATAGAAAAATTCATCTCCTCGCCCTCTACAGGAGGTTTATTTGTGGTGATCGGAAGGAGGAGGTTCGTGAGGATTCAATTCTTTAAGGGTAAGTGTGACTAACCTATTTTCCTTTACTGTTTATTTATAAAGCATGCTATGAAATCTCTGTAATATGCATAATTTAGTTCACTGTATTTTAATTCTTTGTGAAATTGAAATTGGAACACGATCTACGCTTCTGCATCGGACCTCACAGTCCTTCAATTGGTATCAGAGCGAAGGTTTTTGGTTCCCA
>NC_052349.1:96368451-96417420 GCF_009727055.1 Benincasa hispida | reverse complement strand
CCCAACATGGCTGCTCTCGTGGCAGAGTGAGGTAATGTATGACTTGACTCACTGCCATTCCCAAAGATGCCAGAATTCAAAAACCGAATCAACTCCTTCTGAAGAGCCTCACCTTGATTGGTTCTTCTATGAGAAGTGGCACCCCAGTAGTGACACCATAACTATCAGTGCCTTTGCTCATGCTTTCCATGACCCAATCACTACTAGCTTTGACACCAGCCCTAGCAGACTCGGCGAGTTCTACGATGACATCGTTATCACGAGTGGCAATGGCGGCGACTTGAGAAATGGTGAGAGTATTTCCTCCAAGCTTCACCAAAGGCCTCCGATACTCTTCCACCATCCGCTTTACCTCATCCAAATGACTTCCCTTCATGGACTCAGCCACCACACCCCAGTTGAGTGGATCCTGACCGATTGTGCAGAAGTTCTCTAATGAACCATTTTGGCGAGCCATGGCGATATGAAGAAGGAAAAGAATGGACCAAAAGGGAGAGAATAGAAAGAATGAAATAATAATGAAGAGAAGAATTGAGTAAAATGAGAGTGCTTTGGTGAGAGTCCGAGTGGGAAGCTCCTTTAATAGGAAAAGCTTTGGTGTATGATTGTGTGTTGGGTGAAGGAAATTGGTGGAAACAACACACCACTAACAAGGAAGCAAATATAATTGGTGGTTGGGAAATTATTTATATATTTTAATTCTCTCATTTTTTTCAATGGTCAAAAATACAGTTTTAATATTATAGACTTCTTTTGGCGGCTGGTTTGGGCGTTGTTGGTCTTTGTTGGCCTTGGAAGACCAAAATTTTTATCCAAATAATTAAAATATTTCCTCGATTCTGTTGTCTACCAATTTGTTGTCAATCCAAAACTGATCTTAGTTCAATGGTATTAACATGCGTTCCGATTCAAGAAGTTGTCAAAGGTTCAATCTCCTATCTTTATCATTGTTGTACTCAAAAACAAAATTGTAGTCATTTATGAATTTATGGTTACGTTTATATTGTCTAATCTTCTCTTGCTTTTTATCATGTTTAAAATTAAAATTTTTAATGGTAGTTGCCAATACATTAAAATAATTATTGGTTTTTAGAACAACAAATGTGGTAGGAGAGATTTGAACCTCCAATTTTAAGAGAGGTAGTACATTTTAATGATTATTGAGCTGTACTCCCTTTACATATTGAAATAATTATAGTTAATTACTTATACATTAAAATAATAATTAAAAATATAATTTTGATCTTTTTACTATGAATTTGTTCAATTTTCGACCCTATATTTTCAAATGTCGTATTTTAGTCCATGTACTTTTAAAAGAAAGTTACATTTAATCCTTCAATGTTAATTTTGATCGAAATAGATTAAATAATAATAATAACAACTTTCATACAAAAAAAAGTATAATATGAAAATATGTTTTCAAAATTTATAGTGAAAATGTTAATAAATAACGAAAAGAAAATCAACAATATATAAACAAGTAGTAAGGACTAAATTTAAGAATTATTCAAAGTACAAGAACTAAAATTGAACCAACTTCAAACTAGAGAGACCAAAAAGACATTTTAACATAAAATAATTATGGTTTTTAAGTACAACATTGTGGAGATGGGGATCGATTGATCTTTAATACGAAAGACTATGTCAACTACTTTCTGAGTCTATGCTAAAATAATTATGGTTAAGATTTAGGGATTGGCTATTTTATTATTATTATTTTTAAATAATGTTTTGCTTCTCTGCACTTTCTTATTTAATTTAATTTTTAAATATAATATTCTCTCTTCTAATTTTATATTAAAAGAATTACCTTTTTTTCCTTTACTTTTTTTTAACAAGTATTAAAATTGGAATTAAGCTCAACATTTCTAACCTACTTAATAGCTTCAAAAAAATGTTATGTAAATTTAAAAGATGTGCCACTGCTAATCAGTATACAAAATTTGAGTAATTGAATCAAAATAATGTATTTGAAAACAGACCAAATAAAATATATTCTTAAAACAGACCGTCAAATTAATGAAAGTCTCATATTAATACGTTAGTTTCATTAGTAGTAAAGGTATAAAATCGAGTCAAAGCAATTCAGTTCCACAGTAATTGATATGTACTTTTTTGAAGTCGGAAGTTCGATCTCTCATCTCATGATTTAAAAAAAAATGTAAAAAGAGGTGAAAACACTGTAATAATCCCGTGGAAATTGATCGAATGATAGTAATTATAAAATTAATCATCATTGTAATAAAAATTAGGAATCCAATTAATTATGTTGATCACCAACCCATCTCTCTCTCTTTCACCTTTCCTTTTTCTAAGTCATGATCTATTTTTTTATTAAGGAGCTAAATGGATTGAATTAATTAAAGTTATGTGGGTGTCCAAAATGATAGGCGATTCCATTCGTTCTTTATAATCAAAACTATACATATATCTAACACCTATATGAAGCATATCGGACTTTCACTCAACTCATTAAAAATATTAATTATAAAATTGGTCTTTTATTAGTTTAAACATTTTAAATTAGTCCTTGTGCTTTTAGTTGTAACTTAGTCTCATCATTTCGAAAATTTTAATTTGGCCTATATAGTTTAGTCAAATTTCACAATTTGTCCCACCATTGCCATATCATTGTCAGCTTTTTTCACGCGATAGTTTTTCATCGGAAAATTTTCACATATAAAAAAAATGTCAAACTATTTACAGAAATAGAAAAAAAGAAACAGTGATAAACATTGAAGAGCTGTTTGGGACTTTAAATTAAAATAGGATGTCTAGAGTTCATATGTCTGTATTTGAGGTGCGGAATTGAGTTCATATGTTTTGAGTATTTGGTATAGTTTTTTGAACTCTAAATAATCTACTTTTGTGATTACTATTTTTGTTTTGAAAATTTTTTATTCAATAATTCTACCTATCTTTGTTTGAATAAAATATGGATTGCAATTTTTTCTTTTAATTTTTAAAGTTTTTCTTTCGTTCTTTCTTTATATCTTTTTTTGGTAATGAACAACAATTAACTCGTTACATTTCTTAAAGAAATATGGTTAAATAAAATGAAAAACCAAAGAGAAATAAAAAAAATTTATCATCTTCTTCTTTTTCATGTTGTTGCTCTGTGCTTTTACTCTGTCACTATTTTTTTAATTGAATCTCCTTCATCATCTTAGCGGCCAATGGAATGTCACCACATTTTTTCAATAAATTCACTTTCAATTCCTCTAAATTTGGAGGATGATCAGATAACAATTTTTCAGTTTTCACTAATTTTTCTAGGAAATGTTCTACAAAAAAATCTTCATTTTATGGTTTTTTTTTGTTATATGTTACATACTTTTCAACTACATACATATTTTGCATCTAAATATTCTTAACATTCTTTTGATACGCAAATTCAATTAAATAAAAATATATTTTACAAATTTTTATATATAAATATTGCACTTAATGTAGACAAAATACTATTATTTATATAATCAACGTAGTATTAGTTGACAATAACATAGTTTAGGACTTCATAAGAAATAAAAGAAAATATGTGAGCTAACTCAAGCGTAGTAGTGTGTGTTGTATTAGTTAATATTTCTTTTTCTTTTTTCCTTTTTTTTAAGTAAGGTGAGAAAATCAAATCTCTGACCTCGAGTTCAAATTGATAGAACAAGCCTATGTCAATTGAAATATGCTCATTTTGACGTTTAATAATTAATTCGATTCTTTTAGCTAGATTCTTGTTTAAAGGCTAATTGAACCATTGTCGTATGTACTAAATTTAGTTTTAGTCTTTTCAAAACTAAAATAATTAAGGCCTGTTGGGTAATTTTTTATTTTTGAAAATTAAGTCTATTTCTTCACAATCTCTTATAATTATTTTCACCATTATTAAGTAAGAAAATTTAATTTTTAGTCAAATTTGTAAATTTCAAAAAACATGTTTTTAAAAACCTATAATTTTTTAGTTTTCAGAATTGACTTCGTGTTTTTTTTTAAACATCGGTAGAAATTATATAACAAAGCAAGAAATTTAATAGTAAAAGAAAGTTTTTATAGACTTAATTGGAACTAAAAAAAATATATATTTTTTAATCAATACTAATCTACAAAAACTTGCATAAAAAAATGAAATGTATGTGTATACATATATAGTACTACGAATATTGTGTTCACAAACAAGATTATTATTTTCATTTGAAGCTACATAGGACCTTTTAAGTCGTGTCCTTAGACAGGAAATTTGAAAAGTAATTAAAGGAGCTTGAATATAATGTTTTTTTAAAACTACTGCATGTAAGGGTATCTTTTACTATAAATATATATATAAATGAACCAAAAACCCTTTTTGTCTTGAAAAAAACAAAGCTGGAGTCAAGGAAATTCACGTTTGAATGAAGCACATCGATATTGACACAATGAAATAGTGGGATTATTATACATATTCTTACTTTGACCTTTTTATATTATAATTTCCACACCAAACTTCCCAGCTCTCTCCTTCCTCAGCTCTTCCTTAGTCCTTACCTAACCCACCCCACTTTTCCTTTGGTCACTCAAAACACTCCCTATTTAACCACAGCCTTCTTCCTATTTCACTTCAAAACTCAGGAGCAAAATCACCGATTCAAATCCGAACCCACAGATTCTTAACTCCCTCGACACACAAACATACACCATCTTCACTCTCATCCTTGTTTGTACAAATACAATATGGCCCAAAAGGTTTGTGCTGATCACCAAAATGGTTCACTGGAGAGCTTGTGCAGCAGCCATCGGGATCCACTCAACTGGGGTCTGGCGGCTGACTCCATGAAGGGAAGTCATTTGGATGAGGTGAAGCGGATGGTGGAAGAGTATCGAAGGCCTTTGGTTAAGCTTGGAGGACAGACTCTCACCATTTCTCAAGTCGCTGCTATTGCCATTCGTGATAATAATGTTGTCGTACAACTGGCCGAGTCTGCGAGGACTGGTGTTAAAGCCAGTAGTGATTGGGTCATGGACAGCATGAGCAAAGGTACTGACAGTTATGGTGTCACTACTGGCTTCGGTGCCACTTCTCATAGAAGGACCAATCAAGGTGGAGCTCTTCAGAAGGAGCTTATTCGATTCTTGAATTCTGGCATCTTCGGGAATGACACGGAATCAAGTCACACTTTGCCTCATTCTGCCACAAGAGCAGCCATGTTGGTGAGAATCAACACTCTCCTTCAAGGCTATTCCGGCATTAGATTCGAGATTTTGGAAGCAATTGCTAATCTCTTGAACCACAACGTTACTCCATGTTTGCCACTTCGAGGAACAATTACAGCTTCTGGGGATTTGGTTCCATTGTCTTATATTGCAGGGTTGCTTACTGGTCGTCACAATTCAAAAGCTATCGGACCCAATGGAGAAACCCTTGATGCAAAGGCTGCTTTTGAACAAGCTAGTATTAATTCTGGGTTCTTTGAGTTGCAACCTAAGGAAGGTCTTGCCCTTGTCAATGGCACTGCTGTTGGTTCTGGATTGGCTTCCATTGTTCTCTTCGAGGCAAATATTTTGGCTGTTTTGTCCGAAATTTTATCTGCCATTTTTGCCGAGGTTATGCAAGGAAAGCCTGAATTCACTGATCATTTGACCCATAAGTTGAAGCATCACCCTGGTCAAATTGAAGCAGCTGCAATCATGGAGCATATTTTAGATGGAAGCTCCTACATGAAAACTGCTAAGAAATTGCATGAAATGGATCCTCTCCAAAAGCCCAAACAAGATCGTTATGCTCTTAGAACTTCTCCTCAATGGTTGGGTCCCTTGATTGAAGTGATTCGTTTCTCCACGAAGTCGATCGAACGTGAAATTAATTCAGTCAATGACAACCCTTTGATTGATGTTTCAAGAAACAAGGCATTACATGGAGGAAATTTCCAAGGAACACCGATTGGAGTTTCAATGGACAACACTCGTTTGGCCATTGCATCAATTGGAAAGCTCATGTTTGCGCAATTTTCAGAATTAGTCAATGATTTCTACAATAATGGTTTGCCTTCTAATCTCTCTGCAAGTAGAAACCCTAGTTTGGATTACGGCTTCAAAGGTGCTGAAATTGCCATGGCTTCGTACTGCTCTGAACTTCAATATCTTGCAAATCCAGTGACTACTCATGTCCAGAGCGCTGAGCAGCACAACCAAGATGTTAACTCTCTTGGTTTAATTTCCTCAAGAAAAACAGCTGAAGCCATTGATATTCTTAAACTCATGTCTTCCACATTTTTAGTTGCTCTTTGCCAAGCAATTGACTTGAGGCATTTGGAGGAGAACTTGAAGAGCACCGTAAAAAGCACAGTTAGCCAAGTAGCAAAAAAATTGTTGACTACATCTTCTAATGGCACACTTCACCCATCAAGATTTTGTGAGAAGATTTGCTCAAAGTTGTTGACCGAGAATACACTTTTGCATACATCGATGATCCATGCAGTGCTACTTACCCGCTCATGCAAAAGCTGAGACAATTCTCGTTGAGCGTGCACTTGAAAATGATGATAACGAAATGAATGCAACACTTCAATCTTCCAAAAGATTGGTGCTTTCGAAGAGGAATTGAAGGAAATTTTACCGAAGAGGTTGAAAACGTACGACTAGCATATGAGAGCGGAAATTCTAAAATTAAATCAGATCAAGGATTGCAGATCCTACCCATTATACAAATTTGTGAGAGAGGAGTTAGGAACACGATTGCTAACTGGCGAAAAGGTGATATCTCCAGGAGAAGAGTGCGAGAAGGTATTTACAGCTTTATGTCAAGGAAAAATGATCGACTCTATCTTTGAATGCTTGAGGAGTGGAATGGAGCACCAATTCCTATTTGCTAATAGTCTAATTTTATATGATTCGTTGAATTGGCACTGTGTACTTCAAATGGTTGAAAGATGTAATAACATTTGTATTCGCCTTTTTTTTTTTTAATAAAAAACTTTAAATCATTTTTAATCACAACTGATACCATCTTATCGATGATCCAAGGCACGTGTTTGTAGTTAAACCCTTCAAAACAATTTATAGTTCGCGGCCAAATTATCTCCCTGTGTAACTTTTATTTTTTACATAATCCCTGTAGTATATTTCAACTTCATTTGAAGTTTGTTTGAAAAAAAATTCAAAGATCAACTAATAATTAAAATGATCGTGGCATATAATTTAAGCCAGACTAAAAATTTTGGGCAATAATTGAAAATTGATGGACGTTGTTATAATTAGTAATGAAATTTTCATTGTGACTTAATTATACTATTACTAACCATTTTTAATCACAATTTTTATATAGTAAAACAATATTTAGATGTCTATTATAAATATATATGTAAATATTGATACGAGAGTAGAATTTAAAACAGAAATGAAAAAAATAATATAAAGTTATAGAATATTTTGAGGTGAAATGATGCGAAAATTATGAAAGTTTTGGATGGTAAAGAAAAAAGAACTCACATCCATTCATTTTAAGATGAAATGATGTGAAAATTTAATCAAAAAAGTTTGAATGAGATTAAATAAAATATAGGTTTTTTTTGTGTTTTCTTCAAATTCAATTTATTTAGAAATGAAAGTCTTGGGCCAAAAATAAAGCTAAAGATTGAGAAAAGTTGAAAACTAGAAAAAAGTAGCACATAAAAAGGATTAATCATTTGTTTAAAATGACATTGGTGTGCGAAATTAAAGAATTGTGTGTAATCAAGACCATAAAATTTAATAAACTTGGATTGAGCTAACGTAGTTAATTTAAAAAAATAGAAAATTTTCCATATGTCAAAATTTCATCGAAATGGGGGAAATTGGAATATTCTCAAAATTTCGAAATTTCTCGAAATTAGGGGAGAAACAAAATTTCCACATCAAACTTTCGAGCCCTTCGATAACTCGATGGAAATTTTAAACCATGGATCGCAGATGGATTTAATCTAAAAATCATCCCACTACACCTGAGAATAAGTCTCGTCTATACGATTACGTTTAAAAATCATCCATGCATTAATTATCAAACATTTGTATACTTCTTTTGATGTCGGTTTTACAAAATGGATTATTAGAGTAATTGCGGTGTGCGATTCTCGAGAAAATTTTAACTTATTGTCTAAATATTGATTATTTATGAAAGTTTAGGGATTTAATTTATATTGTTATAATCAAATTTTACACGAGATTTTCCAGATGAAACATTATCATTGGTGTAATTTGATACACTTATTTCAAGTTTGAAATTGATACAATTATTTGTTGAGAGGTTGAAATTGATACAACCTTTAAAATTTATGAGGGTATAAATTAATATATTTTTTAAAAAAATATACCGACACTGATGTTAGTAATATACCAAAGGTCTAGTATTTCAATTTTATTTATTGATATATTAATGAAAAATACTTGGATGCAATTGGGTTGCATCCAATTAAAAAGTGTCACGTGGTATTTTTTTTTTTTTTTTTTAAACGGTTAAAAATAACTATTTTTCTTGTATATATGAGAAGGGATAACATGAAGATTAGACGTAGGTCTGCACCTTGTATATTAATTTGCATGGACACACTTGTTTGAAGGTTATTTTGTATTTTTCTCAATGTGTAGACACACTTACAATTTCTCATATTGATGGTTAGGTTAATAAATAATCACCCACCTCTATATAAATTAATCGAAATTATAGTAACAATAAAATTAAATCTTCATTATAATACAAATTAAAATAGAAATGCAAATCAGTTAAAAGGTTTAGGTCACCAACCCCATCTCTTTCCCTCTCATATTTGTCATATTTTTGAAAGTGATGATATAATTTTGTATAGTATTGAATGGGTTAAATTAATTAAACTTATGAGGATGTTCAAGGAAGGTGCTTCAATCATACTCCGCATTTCCACCACCATACATGCATTTTATTTAACTAACAAACAAAAATATTGGACTTTCACCAAATTCTTCAACTAAACAAAACAAAACGTTCACACATGGAAATCATACTCTCAAATAAAGAAATAAAAATTAACAATGCATTTTGTGGTAGGTTTTGGAATGCCTTCTTCACCTAATCTTCTACTTGCATGAACAAAAATAATTATCTTTTCTTATTTTTATTTAAACACTATTTTCTATTTAAAAGTTTATATCTATTGCATATTTTGGTTGCTACCCAAAGTTCTCTTTTCTAAAATTTTACATTATCAATCCATGAATAAATAGTTTAATAAAAATTAAAGTTGACATAGATATACCATTTGTTTGATCATTTGATGGAAAAATGTGATAAATGTTTGAAACTATTATGCTAGGTTAAAATTTAGGTCTTCTGAACCTATTTAGAATTTTGTTAAATAATTAATTGAAAATTTATTTGCACTACAAGAATTTGGGTTAATTCCGACGCTGGAGGCCGTTAGTAGATGCTCAAAAGACCGTCGGGACAACCTTTCCCCGACGGTTGGGAAGTCGTCAACAAGACCGTCGTGGAAACTTTTCCTCATGGTTTGGAAGCTCTGCGTAGGGAAAAATAATTATCTCGACGGATAAGGATGGGCCTTTTACCTTGACCCTGAAAAAAGCCGTCGGGAGAAAGAGACAACCCCCTGTTGGATTTTATGTCCTAAAACTCATGATTTGTAAACATTAGAACTTATTCTGAGAATTCAATAAAGTTGTTATTGAATATATTGTTTTTAGAAATCCAATAAACCTAAGTCCCTTGACTATTATATGAGTATTTGAACTTTATGTGGAGACATACAAGTGGATCAGGTTCAAGTAAATAGTCAAAATGATCTATAGTATATGAATAAAGTTGGGTACCTTATTCTAGTAATACTATTGGATGTGACCTACTATGTAGTTGTTACAAAGAGTGGTAAAGTGCTACAAACGAAGTGATCCTAATTCGTTCATGTTGGGACATGAGGAGTGGGGTTGTCCTGTGCAAATAAGTTTTGTACAAAATCGGACCACGAAACCAGTCACTCTTACTTTATAATGTTGTTTACTGTTTAAGACCGACTATTTCAAAGCGATGACCTAGGTAACTTGACCTTAATCCTGAGCTAACTATGAACTCCTGTTTATTCGGGATTATCCTTTGATCTGCAAACGGTGAGAGTAGACCAACTACCTCTGCTCAATAAGCTTACCATTTTAAAGATAAGCCCGGATGAATAGCTGGAACATAAGGTGCAAGAGGGAATTCACTCCTACCCGATTAGGGTTAGTAGAGAGGTTGTTCCCTTCAAGTGCTGATTCTAGGTCTTGAACAAGAGGCCTCACCTTCTCATTGCCCCGAGAAGGATTCAATTTGTTGATTTGATCACAAATCAATTGTTCATTATGGGATCAGTAGGACTTAAGGAACAAAAGGTAATTTCAGCGGTAAAACAGAGATTCGATTATTGTGTCACTAGTGGTTTCGGTGCCACTTCTCATAGAAGGACCAATCAAGGTGGAGCTCTTTAGAAGGAGCTTATTCGATTCTTGAATTCTAGCATCTTTGGAAATTGTGCTGAGTCGAGTCACATTTTACCTCATTCTGCCACAAGAGCGGCCATGTTGGTGAGAATCAACACTCTCCTTCAAGGCTACTCCGGTATTAGATTCGAGATTTTGGAAGACATTGCTATTCTCTTGAAGCACAACGTCACTCTCGGTTTGCCACTTCAAGGAATAATTACAGCTTCTAGGGATTTGGTTCCTTTATCTTATATTGTAAGGTTGCTCACCAGTCGTCACAATTCGAAAGTTATCGGACCCAATGGAGAAACCCTTAAAGGCTGCTTTTGAACAAGCTAATATTGATTTTGGATTTTTTGAGTTGCAGCTTGAGGAAGGTCTTGCTCTTGTCAATGGCACTGATATTGGTTCTAGATTGGCTTCCTTCGTTCTCTTTGAGGTAAATATTTTGATTGTTTTGTCTAAAATTTTATCTGCCATTTTTGCTAAGGTGATGCAAGGAAAGCCTAACTTCATTGATTATTTGACCCATAAGTTGAAGCACCACCCTGGTCAAATTGAAGCACCTACAATCATAGAGCACATTTTAGATGGAAGCTCCTACAAGAAAACTGCTAAGAAATTTCATGAAATAGATCCTCTCCAAAAGCCCAAAAAAATTGTTTGTGTCTCTGTCATCATGGGCGTTCTTTCGTTGGTTGGTCATCGTCGTGAGCGTTCTTCTGGTGGTTAGTCATCTCGTGGGCATTCTTCCAGTGGAGTTAAGCTCATCTTGGATCTGTAGATTTAGTTGAGTTCTTCCGATGGGTCAGTGGTGGAGTTCTTCTGGTGGGTCAATCGAGTTCAACTCGTTATCCGTCCATTCATTTTATTTTTATTCTAATGATTAAGCTTCTTAAAATTTTGAAATGTTGGAATTAAATTAGTTGAAGAATATATACAGGGTTTGTAGTCTTGCTTGGTGTGGTTCAAGTGTATATCAAAATCATTTTCTTTCAATTATATATAAACTAATTTGGTCTTACTTGGTTGACTAAGCTTGATTGGTGTCGCTCAAGTGTTATTTCATTCATTTTATTTTTATTCTAATAATTAAGCTTCTTGAGATTTGTTAATGTTGGAATGAAATTAGTTAAAAAATATGTACTTGGTTGATAGTCCTACTTGGTGTGGTTCAAGAGTATATTAGAACCAATTTGTTAATGTTTTAGGTCTTATTGTTGATTATGGTTAAATTTACAAGCTTAAGGTTACATAATTTTTCCTTGTTATTGTTTCTCTTTTTTGTACGTTAAGTTGCATATTTTACAATCATGATAAGTCATGAATGAAAATGAATAAAATGTCAGCTGAGTATTGTTTAGGGGTTGAGATGTTTATTAAAAATGGTCTACAGCATTCAAATATATTGAATGCCATGAGTTGTCCATGTTTGAAGTGTGTGAATGCAAAGACTCTAAATGTGAACACAATAAGAGATCACTTATTTTTTTTAATTGTATAGATCAAAGTTATTAGACATGGATTTTTCACGGTGAATAATTACCGATTAAGAGAAACAATGAAAATGTATCTACTAGTGAAAGAGACAAAGTTGATGAGCATGATGTTGATGTTGATGACACGATTGGAATGTTTGAGGCCGCACACAACTATTTTAATAAAAAATTCGGTAATTTTGAAGAATTGATAGATGATGCAAAGAAACCATTATACCTGAATTGTAAAACTTTGACCAAAATATCTACATTGGTAAAGTTATATAATTTAAAAGCTAAATTTGGATGGAGCGATAAGAGTTTCACTGAGGTTTTGGAATTAATTTATGACATATTACCTAGTCCTAATGAAATTCCAACTTCTACTTATGAAGCAAAAAAGATGTTGGGTACTCTTGAAATGAAGTATGAGAAGATTCATGCATGTAGCAACGATTGTTGCTTGTTTAAAAAAAAAAACTCTCTACTGCAAATGTATGTCTGATTTATGGTACGTCAAGATGGAAGCTTCATAAAAAATTAAAGGAAAGGGCTAAAAATGTCCTAGCAAAAGTCTGGTATTTCTCCCTTATTCCAAGATTTGAAAGAATGTTTAGAAGCAAATAACATCAAGTTTATTGACGTGGCATGAAAAAAAAAAGAAACAAATAGTTTATTAAAACATCCCAAAGATGCCCTATCATGAAAAAAATAGACAATTTGTGACTAGAGTTTGGGTTAAAACATAAAAATCTTCGTCTTGCTCTTTCTATAGATGGGGTAATTATAACTTTGTATTTAGTTTTGTGGTAGAGTATATTATTATGTCTATTGTTATATTTCAGGTTTGAGTTCAGTGAATTTATAAGTGGAAGACAAAGATTGTTAGCTTGCGATGCAGAGTATAACAAGCACGCATTATAATAAACAATTTTTTTATATTTTTTAATAAAAATAATGACGGACATTTCCTGACCCAACACGAGACATATAATGTCGTTTTTAACTTTTCGATCAACATTAAAAATGGATTGGACAATTTAAAAAATGAGGCATTTAAGAAAAATGGACAATGATTGAAAAAAATATAATGGGAAACTGGCACTGAAGATGGTATACAATGTCAGTTTTAAACCGACGTTGAAGATGGTGTACAATGTCAGTTTAAAACCGACATTAAAGAGCTTTTATAACACGATCTTCAATGTCGGTTATCAACCAATATTAAAGCCTTTTAATGTCAGTTTTAAACCGACATTAAAGAGCTTTTATAACACGATCTTCAATATCGATTGTCGACCAACATTAAAGCCTTTTAATGTCAGTTTTAAACCGATATTAAAGCCTAGATTTCTTGTAGTGATTTGAAAGTATTTTTAAATTACCAGATTTGGTTTCGATGATTTTAGAACTTACCTAATCCCTAAAAATTAATAATTTTTTTTTCTAAATGATGCATACATAAGTGAATCAAATTTTAATGAAAAAAAAAGTTGGCAAATTTTGTGGGGTGATTCTAAGTCAATCACCCCACTAAAAGCACTTTTCAATAGATTATTAAAAAAAAAATCAATTCTAATTTATTTTATATTTTTGTAAAATCAGTTTTAACATTTTTCAAACATCAAATCTTAAAATTAAGGAAAAATACGTTTTTTGATCTTAGGTTTTGAGTTTAATTTCTATTTAATTTTCTAGATTTTTGGTTAAAAATAATAAAATCTTAGAACTCATAGAGCAAATTAAAACAATAAACACCATGCCCCAGGGATTCGAAATCCGGATGGCCCCGACATTCGACTATGTCATCCTTAACTCACATGCATCATAGGAAAATTTCCGAGTTTTTATGTTTGAGCCACCGAAAAGGAAGGTGCACCTAATCTTTCAAGAAACCCACACCAAAAAGTAGATCTTACCAAAACTAAAAGTCAAGCTGCTGGAAGACGGCGCGGAGCGCGGTGGTCAGAGGGCTGGAATCGGCGGCGATTGCGGACGGGCAGTAGAAAAACCGGCTGGGCGTGCGGCGGAGAGGTCGGATCTGGGCAGTAAGGGATGCGGCGGCGACGTTCGGATATGAAGCAGTGAGGGAGGCGGCAGCGGCGGCGGCGTTCGGATCTGAGCAGTGAGAGGAGGCAAGGCGGCGTTTGGATTTTGGGCAGTGAGGGAGGCGGCGGCTACGCGTGAATGGTAGGAAGAAATTTTGGGGGAGAGAGAGATCTCGTGCGTGAGGAAGAGGGGGTGGGTTTTCTTTTTATTTTAAAATAATAATAATAAAAAAAAAAGGAAAATAGTATAATTATAATTAAATCATTTCCTTATTCCACTCTATACTATTTAATTCCTTTCCTTTTCTAAAGAAAATTAATTCATGCCATTAATTTTTAAATTGGATTTAAAAATTGAATAATTTTCACGCCAACACTTAAATTCTCGCACTTACTTCAAATCCAAAATTCCAAAAATGCCTCCAACTAAGGACAATTACTAAATTTTCAAATAATAAAGTTACTGAAAATTACATTATTATTAAATAAAAATGTGCGGGGTGTTACAGAAACAAAACATAAATCTCAAAGGTAAAATTATAACGTTTTGAAACTTAGAGACTAAATTGAAACAAAACTCAAAACTTAAGTACTAAATAGAAAGTAGAGTCAAAACCTAAAAACTAAAAAGCTATTATTCCCTAAAATAAATCCATTTTAATGATGACAAAAATAAATTTAGCAATATTAAAGTCAATAATCACTCCCAAACAAACTTTGTTTCTTTAATAAAAAGGGGAAAAAAAACATGGTATAAAAGAAATTGAGAGGAGGCCGTGACCACCAAACATAAAAAGAATAGTCCCGATGAAGTTAATATTAGCAATTATTATTCTTACTTTGACCCTTTTATAATTTCCAAACCAAACTTCGACAGCTATCTCCTTCCTCAATCCTTCCTTTAGTCCTTCACTTAACCCAACCCACTATTCCCTATTTAAGCACAAAGCTTCTCATTTTCTCTTCACAACTCAGCTAGAATTAAACCAATATACTCAAACCAAAACCCACACATATTCTTAATTCTAATGTCCACTCTGATCATTCCATACTTTTTTCAGATTCATATGGCCCAAAATTGTTCAATGGTGGGCTTATGCAGCAACCATCAGGATCCACTCAATTGGGTATGGCGGCTGACTCCATGAAGGGAAGTCATTTGGATGAGGTGAAGCAAACGGTAGAAGATTATCGAAGGCCTTTGGTGAAGCTTGGAGGAGAGAGTTGCACCATTTCTCAAGTCTCTGTCATTCTCATCGTGACAACGATGCCACAGTTCAACTGTCCAAGTCTGCGAGGGCCGGTGTTAAAGGTAGCAGCGACTGGGTTATGAAAAGCATGAGCAAAGGTATCAACAGTTATGGTATCACTACTGGATTCGGTGCCACTTCTCATAAAAGGAAAAATCAAGGTGGAGTTCTTCAAAAGAAGCTTATTCGATTCTTGAAGTCTGGCATCTTTGGAAATGGTCCTAAGTCGAGTAACATTTTACCTCATTCTGCCACAAGAACGGCCATGTTGGTGAGAATCAACACTCCCCTTCAATGCTACTATGGTATTAGATTCGAGATTTTGGAAGCCATTGCTAATCTCTTGAACCACAACGTCACTCCGTATTTGCCACTTCGAGGAACAATTATAGCTTCAAGAGATTTGGTTCCTCTGTCTTATATTGCAGGGTTGCTCATTGGTCGCCAAATTCAAAAGTAATTGGACCCAATGGAGAAACCCTTGATTCAAAGGTTGCTTTTGAACAAGTTGGTATTGATTATGGGTTCTTTGTATTGCAACATAAGGAAGGTCTTGATCTTGTAAATGGCACCGCGGTCGGTTTTGGGTTGGCTTCTATTGTTCTATTCGAGGCAAATATTTTGGTTATTTTGTCTGAAACTCCATCTGTCATTTTCGCCGAGGTGATGCAAGGAAAGCCTAAATTCACCGACCATTTGACCCATAAGTTGAGGCACCACCCTGGTCAAATTGAAGTAGCTGTAATCATGGAGCACATTTTAGATGGAAGTTCCTATATGAAAACTACTAAGAAATTGCATTAAATGGATTCTCTCCAAAAACCCAAACAAGATCGTTATGCTCCTAGAACATCTCCTCAATGGTTGGGTCCCTTGATTAAAGTGATTCATTTCTCCACGAAGTCGATCGAACGTAAAATTAATTCAGTCAATGACAACCCTTTGATTGATGTTTCAAGAAACAAAGCATTATAGGAAGGCAATTTCCAAGGAACACCTATTGGAGTTTCAATGGACAACATTCTTGGCCATTGTAATGATTGGAAAGCTCATGTTTGTGCAATTTTCGGAATTAATCAATGATTTCTACAATAACGGTTTACCTTCTAATCTCTCTGTAAGTAGAAACTCCAGTTTGGATTATGGCTTCAAAGGCTTCGAAATTGCCATGGCTTCATACTGCTCTGAACTTCAATATCTTGCAAATCTAGTGACTAGTCATGTCCAAAGCATTGAGTAGCACAACCAAGATGTTAACTCTCTTGATTTAATTTCCTCGAGAAAAATAGCTGAAGCCATTGAGATTCTTAATCTCATATCTTCCACATTTTTAGTCGCTCTTTGCCAAGCAATTGACTTAAGGCATTTGGAGGAAAGCTTGAAGAGCACTGTTAAAAGCACAGTAAGCCAAGTAGCAAAAAAGGTGTTGACCACATCTTCTAATGGCGCACTTCACCTGTCAAGATTTTATGAGAAAAAGCTACTGAAAGTTATTGATTGAGAATATACCTTTACATTCATTGATGATCCATGCAGTACTACTCCAAAAATTAAGGCAAGTTTTTGTTGAGCATCCACTTGAAAATGATGGTAATAATGAAGTGAACTCAAACACTTCAATATTCCAAAAGATTAGTGTGTTTGAAAAAGAATTAATGCCAATTTTACGAAAGGAGCTTGAAAAGATAAGGTTGGAGTATGAGAATGAAAATTCTAAGATTGAAAATCAAATCAAAGACTATAGATCTTATTCATTATATAGATTTGTAAGAGAGTAGTTGGTAACAAGAATGCTAACGAGAAAAAGGTGATATCTTCTAGAGAAGAATGTGAAAAGGTATTTACAACTTTATGTCAAGGAAAAATTGTTATGAGATATATGATAACATCGTATCTCATTTTATTTTCTTATCCGATTCTTTTAATAATTGATTTCATTTTTTTTAATTTTATTGGTATATATAGTATTTGAGGTATATAGTTCACGAAATCGTACTATAAGAACATGTCATATATTGTTTTGAATGAGTGTTTCTTGGCATGGGTCTATAAGTAATTTCACTCGGCCGTACGGCCATTTCAATTGATTGGATCTTAACAATGCATTGAAATCTAATGGAGATAAATAGAAAATGATAACGAGCATAATCCATTGGTATAAAGGTTGAATCATTTCATCCATAATTAATATCTATTACTTTCTTCTAAGAATTAAAATTATTCTTTTTAAAAAAAAAAATAAAAATTCTAATGAAATTTTCACTACAAGAATTTTGGGTTTTAATGTTGTGGAAAAAGTGAAAACCGGATGTATAATGTCGGTTTTATGTTTTTAAAAAAAAAGGATCTTTAAAGATCCGCTTTTCTTTAAAAAAAAAAAAAAAAAAAAAAAACCCATTCTCCCCCCATTTTTTTTTCATTTCCCCTCCCCTCCCCCTCCCTTCCATTTTCTTTCAAACCCTATTTTCCCCATCAGCCGCCTCTTCCCTCCCATTACCAGCCATAAGTCATAACATTGTTTATTAAACATTTTAAAACCGAATGAATAACATTGTATTTTTTTGTTTTTTAGTTTTTAGATTTTGGTTTTGAGCTAAGAACCGAATGAATAAGTTCAATTTTCGCAATAATAAAATTGATGTGTCAATCTATATTTTCTAAAGAACGAGAAACCTTTTTTAACGACTTTTACAATAAGTTTTTATTCTCATGCAAAAAGCTTGAAACTCTTTAACCTTTTGAAAGACAATTAATCATGCATTCTAGTCCAGATTTAAACTTCACTTTTTTCAAGCCAAAATTTAAATCATAGAAGATACTTCAATGGCCAAAAGAATAAAATATATGCTCACGTAACATATGAATAAACTTGCTAATAGTATATTAAGAATAAATTGTTAATTCAACCAAAGATAATTGTCCAATCAACTTAAGAAAAAAGAAAAAGTCTAAAAATTGAGTTCAAATCACTCAATACACCATGGAAACATGAATTCATCCAAGAAAAATTATTAAACAAAAAGTACGTGCAAAGTAAAAGGTAAAGAAAGAACACTCTGTCACGTGTCAATATTTATTTTCATCGTGATATGTTGCAATCTCGAGTCTTAAATCTCTTCTATATTTTTTTTCCTATCAATTTGACATACTTCAATTTTATAGGATCCTAACTGAGTGATGGAACATTAAAGTTCTACCACCTAAACGTTGTCCTTTAGAAGGCTTGGCTACATGATTTTATGAGTTGGTTCTCCTTTGCTCCAAATACTCTTAATTCTCATATTAATCATTCACCACTAATTGTTTCTTATTGGCTTCCTTTTCTTTTGTTATTTTAGTTCTCCGGAGGATGAGGGCATTCACCTATTGCCTAGGCATTCTCAAATTCCATGAGTATGATAACATTCATGTCAACTCGCTACATTAGATTTTAACTCAATCAACAACTCACTCTAATAAAGAGAAGCAAATGGTTCAGTTACAATATCCTAATAGGAATGTTTAGCCATTAACATCACAAGTTGGTATCAAATAACTCAATTTTAATAGTACTATTGAAGTTTGCACAATTATCGAGAAACTTCATCTTTCTCTCTCTATTTTAAACATTTATCGAAAAAATTTATCTTACAACTCTGCATCTCAAACACAAATTTCTTAACTCCAATATATTATCTCTAGACTTCATAAGTGAACTCAGTATCCAAAACACCCCAATGATATAGCAATAATCTATGACCTTTTGTCATCGTGATATTTGGCTTGAGGTTGTTTGACTATGGATGTACCCTTTTAAAAACCTAGCTTACATCTAAAGATTGGTGTGGGAATTCATTGTGGCTTGATTTCGGTACCATGTAAAGTACAAGGGTTCGTTGTCAAGTTTTAGTCTATTGAATTGAATTTGAGCATCGTCTTTAAGATTAAGTTTCTAATTTTGACTAATTACCATAGCTACTTACACGAACTTCTATTTTATTTAGAGAACTTAACCGAAGTGTTTGGTTTATATTAAAATTGCACCTATTCTTACCTAGTGGAAAAAATAATTAGAGAGATGTCTTAGGAAATTGATTTCATGCATTCGATCATAAACTTAACCAATTAAGAAACTACTTTTAACATGCAATAAAAATAAGCCAAAAAATTAGTATGCTAATCAACTTTCTTTCGTGAGCTCAGCTAAATCTCTTATTAGTTTGTAAATCAACCTCTTGGTCTATTTTCTACAAACTAATAAGACACATTTAGAACTTCTTTTTACAACTTCTATTAGAACAACCTCGCTCTCATTGCAAATTAATTTTAATAGTCATGCATCCTATAATCTAATCCAAATTTTACTCTCTCGAACTAAAATAATTGAAATCAATAAAAAAATTAATCTTGTCCAAGTTGCACAAATAATTTGTTGCAATATAGAAAGCCTCAAAATTAAATGAAGAATAAGAAATATGACTCAAAATATTAAGAATTGAGTTGTGCCACTCAAAATCACCATATAAAACAAATTGTCTAAAAAACATAAAGGATTATTGTTCAGTTTTTATTGAAATATGGTATGATGCATGTTTGAAAGCCAATGTTGTTGATAGAATGTGTGATATAATTTTTTGGATGAGTTAAATGTATTTCTATCTTTGTCAATCTCTCTCATTCTTTTGTAATTCTTCATTGGCCACCCACTCATAATAATGTGAGCCTTCATCCTATAATGGAATTAACCTTATGTTTGCTTATATAGTTTTTTGTTTAATATCAACTTATTCATGCAAGGGATTTTCTTATAATGAAAACTTGTTATTTAAATACATGTTTAGAGGTGATTTTAAAATAACTAAAATTACCTTTGTTATTGTTAAGGATATTAAGGATGTCAACATATAAAGTCTTGCCTATCTACCAAAAGAATAGGACTTACCAAAGGAATAGGTTGGTTACCACCAAATCTCTAACCATTTATATTTGTTGAGTTATTTTTGCGTTCCCAAATTAGGGATTCCATATTGTATAAATACATCACCTATGTACATTTCAAATACAAGAAATCATAAAGGAAAACTTGGCTTGGCACTGTCGTTTACTGCCTATCTCTTGAAGTTGTCGTCTACCTCCCGCAGACGTTATCATCTACCTCCACAAACGCAATCGTTTACCTTGTCTAAGTGCTGTCGTCCGCAGCGTGAGTCAAGCCATATCCTTCAACCTCTCATTTCTAACTTGGTATCAGAACAAATAATGACCAACGTCAATCAAGGAAACCTAGAAGCCACCCTCGGCACAACCAACTTCAGCGGCCCACCCTTGAACCAACTCCTCAATCAGATAACCTCCATTAAACTTGATCACAACAATTTCCTCCTATGGAAAAATCTAGCGCTTCCAATCCTTCAGAGTTATCGACTCGAAGGACACCTGACCGGACAAAAAGTTTGTCCCCCAATGTTTCTGCAACCTGCAGTCGCTAAGAGCATATCGACTCGATTAACTGGAGTAGGAGCTGCTCCACGCAACACAAAAGGAAGTTTCGACAGTGGTGCTTCCAGCTCGTCGACGCACTTGAGGTAAAACCTCAATATGAAGCGTGAATGGATGTAGATCAACTTCTCCTCGGCTTGATGTATAACTCCATGACACCAGAGGTTGCCATTCAAATGATGGGATGTGAATGTGCAAAGGATCTATGGAACAACATTCAAAAACTCTTTGGTGTTCAGTCTAGGGGTGAAGAAGATTATCTGAGACGTGTTTCAAACAACTAGAAAAGGTAATTTGAAAATGGAAGAGTACCTTCGAACTATGAAAATGAATGCTGACAATCTCGAGCAAGTTGATAGTCCTGTGCCACCAAGAGCTCTTGTTTCATAGGTACTACAAGGACTTGATGGAGAATACAATGCCATCATGGCTACAATCCAAGGGAGAGCAGACATGTCGTGGCTTGATATGCAATCAGAACTTCTCTTGTATGAAAGGAGATTGGAACATCAGTCAAACCAAAAGATGACAGTAGACTTCAACCAAGTCAGTAATGCATCAGTGAATATGACAAACAGTAGACATGTCAACCAAAACAACAAGTCCAATAGCAGCAATCAATCTAGTGGGGGAGGACAACGAGGTGGTGGTGGCCATGGCAGAGGTCGAGGCAGGGGAAGAAACAACAACAAACCTGTGTGTCAAGTCTGAGGGAAGGTGGGACACATAGCGTTTTACTGCTTCAACAGGTATAATAGAGATTTTGTTCCCAATTCTCCTCAAAACAAGGGACAACCCTTCCCCAACAATCAGACCAAAAACACACAACCTCACCCAATAGCCCTAGCCACTGCTTATGGGAGTAACCCCTTTCTGACAAGACAAGAAAACATGACTGATGCAAATTGGTATGCTGACAGTAGTGCCTCCAATCATGTTACCTCAGAGTTCAACAATCTTGGCAATCCGACTGAATACTCAGGTACTGAAGCAGTCACTATAGCTAATGGTAATACTCTAGAAATTTCTCATGTTGGAACTGCATGTCTGTCTAGTGATGCCTACAATTTGAAACTGAATGATATGTTATGTGTGCCTGCAATAGCAAAAAATTTGGTTAGTATATCTAAGCTAACAAAAGACAATAACGTGTTTATTGAATTTCACACAGATTACTATCTTGTTAAGGAAAAAGGTACGGGACAAACGATAATGAAGGGAATGCTTAAAGATGGACTGTATCAGTTAGAGGGTGCAGAAATCAACTCAAAGTCAGTAGGAAACAGGTGCCATCGCAACTAGTGTACAAGAATAAAGATCTGTCTGCTCTTAGCATATCTTTGAAGCATAGGGTGTCTAAGATTACATGGCATAGAAGGCTTGGCCATCCTTCGTAAAAAACACTAGAGTTTATTATCAAAAGCTGTAATCTCCCTATGTTATTTAATGAAGAGCTTAACTTTTGTGATTCTTATAGCTATGGAAAATCGCATTCTTTAGCCTTCCCTAACTCTAACTCAAGAGCATCTGCAACCTTTGAACTTATACACAATTATTTGTGGGGTCCAGCTCCTCTCTTGTCAACAGATGGGTACAAATATTATGCTATCTTTGTTGATGATCATAGTAGGTACACATGGATCTATCCTTTGAGGTTAAAAAGTGACACACTGGCAGCTTTTCAACACTTTCTCACCATGGTACAAACTTAGTTCAATACACTGATCAAGTTCCTACAGTCGGATAATGGTGGAGAATTTTTCAAAATACACAAAGTCTATCATCAGCTTGGCATTGCTTCCAGATACACTTGTCCATATACGTCAGTACAAAATGGAAGGGCTGAGAGGAAGCACATACACATAGTTGAGACAGGGATAACCCTACTAGCCCAAGCACATCTTCCCTTACATCATTGGTGGGATGCATTCTTATACTCAATTCTACTGATTAATGGCATTCCTACCCCTATCCTAAATAGACAGTCTCCAATGGAAGTGATGTTAAAAAGAAGCTTAGGTTCGAGGAGCTTCGAATATTTGGGTGTGCATGTTTCCCTTGCTTGAGACCGTACAATTCAGATAAGTTGAGCTATCGCACAGAGAAGTGCATCTATCTCGGTCCGGCTGTGAATCATAAAGGCTACAAATGCCTCAACCCCAGTGGTAGGCTATTCATCTCTCAGAATGTTGTGTTTGATGAAACAGACTTTTCTTGTCAGGTGTCTCCTTCAGCTTGCAGACCAACCAAGCAAGCAGTTGCCGTCCACCCGGTTTCTTGGGTATCCCTCAGTCAAGTCACACTGCATAGTGACTCCATGCCCTCTACGTCCACAACCTCACTTTCACCAACTGTCAGAACAACCCACACCCAATCACCAGCTAATACCTCTACAGATAGCCCAACCTTCCAACCTTCTTCCTCTGATCGTCTACCCACTAATTGTATACCCAACGATTGTTTACCCTCATTGTCTAGGGACCAACCCACTGATCGTCTACCTATCAATTGCTTACCCAGTAATCGCTCACCCAACGATCATTCACCAACCGATAATTTACCCAACGATTGTTTACCCACCATCCACTTACCCACCGATCGTATACCCATCGATCGTGTACCCTCCGATTGTTTATCACTTGATTCACCATCGCCTACCGCCAAACCCACCGATAGTTCACCTTCATCGTCCCCTGTCTAGTCTTCACCCGATACTATCCTATACCCTGTGCCCGTGTCTATTCATCCCATGATTACATGAGGAAAGGTAGGCATCTTCAAACCCAGAATATTGTCCTCCCGAACCCAAAAAGACTGGTCTCTAACCGAACCTACCCAAGTTAGTGATGCGCTCAAAACCACGCAGTGGAACAAAGCAATGAGTGATGAATTTCAAGCACTAATGAACAATCAGACCTGGACTTTGGTTCCTCCATCATCGTCAATGAACATTGTTGGCAATAAATGGGTATTCAGAATCAAATGAAGTCCTAATGGCTCCATTCTACGCTACAAGGCACGCCTCGTAGCAAAAGGCTTCCAACAAAACCCGGGCATCGATTTCTTTGAGAAGTTTAGTCCAGTGATCAAGGCATCCACCATCCAGATCGTCATTAGCCTTGCGGTATCCAAAGGGTGGCAGCTGAGACAGTTAGATTTCAATAACGCCTTTCTTAATGGCGCCCTCGATGAAGAAGTTTACATGCATCAACTACAGGGATTTATTGATCCTCAACTACCAAATCATGTTTGTCGCTTACACAAGGCTATATATGGCCTCAAACAAGCGCCAAGGGCCTAGAACAACACACTGAAAACAACATTATGTAGCTGGGGCTTTCAGAATGCTAAGTCTGATACATCTCTCTTCATATATCGGAGCACTTCTACCTTGATACTCTTACTAGTATATGTTGATGATGTAATTATCACCGACATCGATCAGCAGGCAATCAACAAGCTTGTAACAGCCTTGGACTCCAAATTTGCTCTAAAAGATCTTGGCCACCTTAATTACTTCCTTGGAGTCCAACTGCACAATGTCCCCAATGGAGTTTTACTAAATTAGGAAAAGTATATCGAGGACCTACTTCACCGCCTTGACCTTAGAGATCTAAAACCGGTACCCTCTCCAAGTGTTCTAAACAAGCAACTCTCTATCTTCGATGGCACTTCTCTTGACAATCCCTATATCTATCAAAGCACGATTGGCGCCCTACAGTACTTAACCACCATGAGACCTAACATTACATATGTAGTTAATCATCTAAGCCATTACTTAAAGAAACCTACAGACATTGAATGGCAAGCGGTGAAGAGAGTTCTAAGATATGTCAATAACACTTGAAACTTTGGCCTCTATATTCAACATGGGTTCGACCTCTCTGTTTCGGCCTTCTTCGATGCCGATTGGGCAGCTAATATAGACGATCGAAAATCAATTGCTGTTTATTGCATCTTTCTTGGAGGTAATCTTGTCTCCTGGTCCTCCAAGATATAATCCGTTGTCGCCCGGTCTAACACAGAGTCTGAATATAGAGCACTCGCTCATGCCTCTGCAGAAATCATCTAGGTGCAACAACTATTGTCTGAGATTGGTGTCAAACATAAGTTGGCTCCAGTCTTATGGTGTGACAACCTCAGCGCCGGTGTTTTAGCGTCAATCCGGTGTTTCATGCGCGGACCAAGCACTATGAGATTAACATTCACTTCGTTCGTGATCAAGTCCTCCGTGGTCAGCTTGATGTTCGTTATGTCCCATTCTCCGACTAAATCGCTGATTGCCTCACCAAGCCCTTAACACACTCACAGTTCTTCCACCTTCGATCCAAACTCGGTGTAGTAGAACTACCGTCTCGTTTGAGGGGGCATGTTAAGGATATTAAAGATGCCAACATATAAAGTCTTGCCTATCTACCAAAAGAATAGGACTTACCAAAGGAATAGGTTGGTTACTGTAAGGATACAAAATGTATGTTGTGATGTGTATGTTATGTATCGCTTATGCACACTACTGATGTATGAATGGATGATACAAGCTCATGTCCCCGGCAACGGCGCCATAAACTTGTAACGAAAATTTGTGTATTTCTTTTATTATGAATGCACTGTGATGATAGATAATTCAAGTTCATGTTGCCATAAACTTGATGACATAAAATTTAATCTTTTATCTTTATCTAACTCTAACGCATGGTTCATGAATGAAATGAATGATGTGCTAAATATGCGCTCAAGTGTTTTGCGATAAAGACATTTTCATGCGATACTATATTCTAAGTATATGCGTTGATAATGATATGCTTGTAGTATGCGATGAAGTAGTGCGTGTCGCAAGTTTCCTTGCGCTGAAACCAAGTATAATTCCAACGCAAGTTTCTCAGAATGATCCGAGGTCGAACACGGGGATTGTTTTCGTTAATGCGATACTTATGTGATACATGCAACCGGTTTTAACAATGAATAAAGAATGTTGGTTTATAAAGAAATATAAATTGCGATTAAAGTAAAAATGCATTGATAAAGTAAAATCCTGAGCAACTATGATACACGATACAAGATACATGATACATGGTACTGAGGTCAAGAACTGACTGTGAAGTTGTACAAATGAATCGATCTATGTGATGGCAAGTCTTATGAATGAAGCAGAAAGAGAAAGAGTAAAGAGTAAAAACATCGCAAGTTTGTCAATTGCATTAAGGACGCAACTAAGGTTCCGTTTTCCCTTGGCGTACAACTCTCGGTGATCGGCCGCGTTCCCATATCTCTATGATGAAATAGGGATGAACGTGATGAACGCAAGGTTGTTTCCATCTCTGGAAATACTCCTCGCTTTAGTTAACGCATTTTTTCAACCTTCTCTCGATAGGCGGAATAGGCGGAATAGCATGTTCACTTCTGCTCTCACAGGTGAAGATGCCATCGAGCATGGTTTAGCAAACTTTATTAATTCCTTAACACAATTTAACTCACTCATTTAATTCTCGCTATTTACCCTAGAGATTAAGAATATATCATGGAGAAAATGGATTATGAATATATGGAAAAAGACAGAGAGACGATAATGGTGACGATGATAATATTTAATTCTAAAATTAAGCGTTTAATACATATTGTGAATGAAGAATTACAGAAGATGAACACAGAAGATGAAATAGAAGATAGAAACAAATACGAAAAGAGTGTCAACGTCTTGACACAGATCCCGATCGGAGATTTGTGCTTGCCGGTGTATGGATGTCGTAGAGAGGAAAGCTTCCCTCTCAGGCTTGCTTTCCCGATAGAATTGACCTTTGCACAGAGCTTCAACTACGGGAATCGGAAGAATTCTCTGCTCAGAGACTCACCTCTCGGCCTTGTTTCGCCGTTCTCCCGGATCTACTCTCGACAGTCGCTTCAGACCAGCCTCTCCCTCGGAATCAGTATATGCACGTCTTCATATATACATGTATATCTTTCAGACAGTTTGAAGAAGCTATTTATAGGTGAGACCTTGGCTCTTTGAATTTATGGTCCCCACTGTATAGTTATTGTAGTTCCTGAAATGGCAGAATGGAAAATTCCTTCTGTTACGCAATCAATTCGTCAGAAATGCACAACTAAAAGTTGTACACTTGTCAGAATCCTCCGCAAATGCGTTGCTCTTCACATCTTCAATCAATCGTTGTATGCGGTGTTGTTTTTTATTACTGCATGAAGTTGAAATTGCGTTGATCGCTAAGCTCAAGATCGATTGTCACATACGTCGTCATTGCGTTGATCATCTTTTCGTCTTGATTGATGGGCACAATATGACGTAGATGCGTTGTTTGTTTTGTCTTTGAGCCATGAACGCATGCGGTGACTTATTTCCTGCAAACTGAAACTGAAACATTCTATTCTACCATCGCAATGGTGTTAATGGGTGTATTTACGACATTTCGTAATTTTTCGTATTTCTTAGCCAATTTGTATACTATCAACGCAACTTTCCTTTCTTTTTGCTACAATATCTAAATAAAACAGTATAAATAACTTGTATTTCTACAAGTTATCAGTTACCACCAAATCTCTAACCATTTGTATTTATTGAGTTATTATTGCATTCCCAAATTAGGGATTCCATATTGTATAAATACATCACCTATGTACATTTCAAATACAAGAAATCATAAAGGAAAACTTGGCTTGCCACTGCCGTTTACCACCTATCTCTTGAAGCTGTCGTCAACCTCCCGCAGACGTTATTGTCTACCTCCACAAACGCTATCGTTTACCTTGTCTAAGTGCTGTCGTCCGCAGCGTGAGTTAAGCCATATCCTTCAACCTCTCATTTCTAACTGTTGTAAAGTCCGAATTTAGAAGGGAAATGAATGAATCGAGATCACATCTTGAGAGAGATCCTTAAGATATGAAAGATGGTTAAGAAAGGCTTAAAACAATTGAAAGTTACTATCTATACCAATTAAGATGCACCTTTTTTTTTTTTTTTTTTGTGGCTCAATCACAGGAACTCCAAAGTTAAGCATGTTTAACTTGAAGCAATTCTATGTTAGGTGACCTTGATGGAAATTTCCTAGGAAGTATCTGAATGAGGACAAAACATCCTTAAAAGGAATCGTGTTGGTTTTTGGGAATAGTCTTCACTCCATTGAAAATTGGCTTTAACTAAAAACAAGCTTGGTGACCTCATTTCCATAAAATCAATAGTAATCGTAACTTTATTTCATATTTAAAATGGATTCTACTAATATTAAATTACCTAAACAACAAGGGGAGTTTGAGGCAGCAAGCAAGCGTTGCAACACTGTCCTATAGCATTGCAACACTACGAAGTAGACTTTAGCTAACTTTTAAAGCACTAGGCTCAGTTTTAGCCATTCTTGACCAAAACTCATGAGATTTGTTCATATTTCGAGTTGTAATATTTATTTTGGCAGGAGATTCATGTATTGATGAACAACTAAAGGCCCAAACATTGATTTTGAGGTTTGTTGGGCAATTTTCTATGGTTTGATGAGATTTTGTTGTATCGTTGTTGAGTTTGTTTTGTTTATTCTTGCTTTCTATTCTTTTATTGAACTTCTAGGATGAGCTATTAGATTTAATTGACAATTAAATCGTTAACATTTGTATGTTTGTTCGCCCTAAAGGAATTAGATTTCTTGTGGAAGTACGTGAACATCGTACAATTCGAAATTCAATTTGAAGAACTGTAAAATGCAGAGTAACAGACATGCTAGAAAATTACAGGATAAACATTGCAGAAACCTAAGCATGCTTTCTATTGAGAATTTGAGAAAGAGAGAACTTACCCTTGACGGAAAACCTCTTTACACAAATCCTTTTGAAGTGTAACGAACATTGGAACTCTACTTGCCTCTCTATGAACAATGAAAGACTTTCAATAGGGATACCACAAAAAATGATCATCCTTGTTATTCTTTGGAAAAAAAGGAATTAGATGTGTGGACTAAAAGATCTTTTTGGTAGAAGGAATTTTCAAGAGAGAATTCTTTTGGAGGAAGACTGAGTTTTTACAGTCTGCTATCACTTTTGTGTTCTATATCCTGTGTTTTTGTAAAACACAGATAATAGAGAAGAGTGAGGGAGACAGAGTTACAATAACTCTTTCTCACATTCTGCTGAATTAACTCCCCTGTCATCGGAAGTTAACTTTAATTTTAATAATATTATATTATAATTAATATTAATAATATAATATTTATATCATATGGTTAACTAACTATTTGATAGACCATATTATAAGCATTATAATTACATTAAAATGAAACTCTCTCTTATAACCTACAGTTTTAATATGAATTCTATTCATATTAAATTTTAACCTATAGTATTTATATAAATAATATTTGAATCTCATTCAAATATTTATCTCTGGCATATTATATAGTTCTAATTATAAATCATATTTATAATTAACTAAATATTATAACGTATCAATATATATTATACTTCATATTAATCATATTAATATAATTAATAATTTGAATTCTCTTAAATAATTTGAACAGTTCAAATTATTCGAAAAACAATTATTCCTTATTTTTACCCTTAGTGAGCTACCAATGATACGAGATTAATCAATTAAACGCTTTAATTAGATTAATCAACATTCATTAACTATGGTCATCCTAATGAAATGTTAGTCTCTTCAAGTAACGGTGTTATAAAAAGAAACCAATCATTTCATAACCCAATCTTGTATAAACGCTTTATATAGGATACCTCCACTCACATGCATCCACATGAACAATATGGATCATATTGTCTGTTACACTTATAACTCATGTAATAGTTACAAAGTGGGTTGTATTTGTAGTGTCACCAGGATAAGGCACCCAACCTTATCCATCTACTGCAAACCATTTAGGTTATTGTTTAAACATGATCCACTTGTATGTCTACCACATATTGTTCACGTTACATTAAACAACTTTGGATCTTAGTTTATCGGATTGAGTTAATGAAATCTAAATGTTAAATAAAAAACTTCTTATTTTATTAAATAAATAATTTGTATTTACAAATTACAAACTATAAGATCCATGGGATTTAGGACACTAAATCTAATAATCTCCCACTTGTCCTAAAGCGAGTGGAGTGTACAGTACAATACAATAAACTAGAGCATACTCCATACCCCATAATACCCCCATTTGTCCTAGACAAGATGATGCATATCCCATAGACCTAGACTCTCCAGGTGATCCTAAAAAAAAATTAGTTGTGATAACCTTCGTAAATAGATCAGTAATATTGTGCTTCGAAGAGATTTTTGTGACGATCACATCTCCCTGTTGCACAATCTCCCTAATGAGATGATACTTGCGCTTGATGTGCTTTCCTCATTGTGGATTCAAGGCTCCTCGAAGTTTGCCACAATACCACTATTATCACAATAAAGGGTAATGGGCAGTGACATGTTTGGAACTACTTCCAAATCTATCAGAAATTTCCTGAGCTATACAGTTTCTTTAGCGGCTTCTCAAGCAGCTACATACTTTACCTCCATGGTAGAGCCAACAATACAATCTTGCTTGATGGTACGCCATACTATAGCCTCTGCGTTAAGAGTGAACACTGATCCTGATGTGGATTTCCTAGAATCTTTGTCAGTTTGAAAATCAAAATTAGTGTATCTTGTAAGCATTAAATCCTTAGCACCATATACAAGCATATAGTTTCACATTCTCCTAAGGTACTTGAGAATAGTTTTAACCATCGTCCAATGATCAAATCTTGGATTGGATTGATATCTATTGATATTCTCACTGCATAGTAAATGTTTGGTCTAGTACACAACATGACATACATTAGGCTACTCACGGCAGGTATATAGGAAATTCGTCTCATTTCCTCAACCTCTTGAAGTGTCTTAGGACATTGTTCCTTAGACAAGATAATTCCATGCTTGAAAGGTAATAAACCTTTATGGAATTCTGCATCGAATACCTCACAAGCATTTTGTTAATATATGATGCTTGAGACAAGGCCAGTCTTTTATTCTTACGATCCCTAATGATTTGGATCCCTAAAACAAACCGTGTCTCACCCTAAATTTTTCATTTAGAAATGAGCATCTAGCCATTCCTCAATATTAGTCAGTAAACCTACATCATTTTCAATAAGTAGGATATCATCCACATATAACACCAAGAAAGCTACCAAATTGTTAATGATCTTCTTGTAAACACAAGGTTCATCATCATTCTGATCAAAGCCATAAGATTTGTCCGCAGTATCAAATTTTATATTTCAAGATCGAGATGCTTATTTCAGTCCATAAATAGACCTATTAAGCTTACCTTTTGCTCTAGACCTTGTTCAACGAATCCTTCTGGTTAAAACATATAGATAGTCTCATCAAGATTACCATTAAAAAAGGAAGTCTTCACGTTTATCTGTCATATTTCATAGTCATAATATATGGCAATGGACAAAAGAATACGAATAGATTTAAGCATGGCAATAGGATTGAAAGTTTCTTTATAGTCCATTTCCTTAACCTTGGTATAACCATTTGTCATTAATCTAGCTTTAAAGATTTGCATCTTTCCATTTACATCTCTTTTTCTCTTGTAAATTCACTTGAAACCTATAAGTTTTGCTCCATTGAGTTGATATACAAGGTCTTTGTCACACCACACCCCAGATCACCCTCTTAGCCTAGAGAAGGGCGTGACTGCAGTAGTTATCAACCCTTAGGCTGACACTTACTGCCTAAAAACTCTTGCGGAATAACTCTGATACCAAATACAAATTATATGCAACGAAATGGCTGTAGGCCCACAATTTATTAACTTAGAAACTTAATATGTTTAGAGTCATTACAACACTAGATTTACAGGTCCCAAAACCCACAAACCCTAGTCTCTATATGAACAATAGTAACATGTGTACAATATTAACCGTAACCACCTAGCAAATGGTTACAAGTCTTTTGGTCCTTTAGTGGCAGAGCAGATACTGAGCTATCTTCAAAGGATTTGACTGCTACCTGTGGATGAGGGGGGGGGGAGAACAAAATCATTTGAAAACGGGGTGAGCTTATGCTCAGGTGTGATCGAGAAAACATAGTTAATTCTCATGCATAATTTCATAAAATAGTTTTATCTAAAATATAAACTTTTGCAGCATAAATATTTTCCAAGCGTAAATTATATAAAGTTGTTTTAAACATAAAATAGTAAAATCATTTCTCAAATCAAAGTACTGTATAACTGGTAAAATAATCCCAACACCAACTACTAGTCCAGAGAGAACCCTTTTGCTCAATCTCTGACTTTATTCACCTGTGGCCACATTAGGTACTACTGCTCAGATACCTTCTCCTTGTACTTCAGTATCGAGCTATTAGGATACCTTCTCTAACGTACTTCAGTATCTCGTTGGCTTGGTACCTTCTCAAACGTACTTCAGTACCAATAGATACCTTCTCCTTGTACTTCAGTATCTAGTTGGGTGGATGCCTTCTCCTTGTACTTCGACATCGCATTTTACCAAAATTATTTATAAACAAATTTTCTCTTTAAAGCATGTACAGTATAACACATATACAATATGGCTTTAAAGATGATAACGCATGCTGGATAAAATCAATACATATACATATGTAAATAGTTTTTCAACAATATGCATGCGTTCAAATCACAATTCAAACTTACTTGGAAACCACTTTAGAAAACTAGTAGGCATGAGAATATTTTTCGCAAACATGCTTTCTATAAAACGTTTGTAATCAAAACAGTTTAAAAACATTTTAGTTCGAAAACATTTTAGCCACTCACCTCAACTCTTAGGAACTTTTCACTCTAGTAGCTCCTCGAGTCCCTTTTTCACCCCTAGAATCCATATTCAAATTACAACTTAGATTACTTATAGTTCATAACCTTATTTGGAAATACTTCCTTCTACAAACTTATTCTAAAATGTCTTAGGAATCTTACCTTGAAATTTCAGCTCAGAATTTTTCGTGGTTTGGCCAGAATCTTAAAATCTTCAAGACTGGCTCAGACTGATTCGACAGTCTGACCCTTCTGCCTTCTTCTCAACCTCCAGCCTAGTTCATTTGATCCTTTTCCTCCGGCAGCCCTATTCTCAAAACTAGACTTTCAGAGCTTTCAGTTGGATTTAGAATCACTCCAAACACACGAGTAGATTAGAAGATCTCCTCGTCCAAAGTTGACACATTCCTCTGAACCCTCACTGCCCTCTACTTTCTCTACGAAATATATGATTTTTGTGTGATTTGAAAATGAAATCCAAACTCCCTATTTATAGGCATTCAAATTGCTCATGCGATTGATAGCACCTACTTGGCTACATAGCCAAATGTTTAATCCTCACTTTATCAACGTAAGCTAACTTCACCTTGGTTCAATGTGTTCTTCCCAAACACATCCAACATAATTTCTTAGGGTTTAAGAATTTCTCTTAATTGGACACCTAAATTTTAATTGATGTTTTCCCTTACGTCTTCAAGCTTTGTTTGTATTCAAATTAGGGTTTTTAAATGCATAATCCACCCCAACGCGTCCAAATACTTCGCCCAAAAGCTTGCTCGGCCGTTCAATGCATAGGCGAGGCGTGGGCGTGACATTCGAATCGGACAAAGAAAGGCTAAGGCATAGGCACTCTCGCTCTTTCCGCTCTTTGTATTGTCGCTCTCTCCACTCTCAGCAGTGTTGCTCTCTCCCACTTTCTTGCTGGTCTCGCTCTCTTCACTCCTGTCTCTTATACACATCTAGATGTGTATAAGAGACAGCTCATCAACCTACTCAACTTATTTATACAAATTTAAATAGGGACACACAATTAAGTGGAAAATTAAGACAATTTAAATAAGAAAACACACTTAAGTGTAAAATTGGGATTCGGGGTTCACAGTCTTAGACATAATTGAAGTACATAGACTCCATTTTTAGATTTATGCCTCTAATCCATTTATCTTTGTCCACGTCAACCATTGTTTGCTTGTAGGTCAATGGATCATCCACGTCATCATTTAGTATGACGACTTGAGTTTTAATTAAACCCAAATAGCAAGCAGGTTGGGTAATAACCCTCCCACTACATTAAGGCTCCTTTTACTCTTGAGATGAATGTGCTTGACTAGATCAAGCAACATCAACAACTTTTTGTTGAAGTGCTTACATCTTCAACAACTCTTTTTGAAGTTTCAATAGTCAGAGAAAATGGTCATCATGCATCTTTGGAACATTCCCGATGCATTGCACAACCCAAAAGGGCATGCGTTGGAACGCAAACATTCTAAAGGGATACGTGAAGTTTTTTTCTCTTAGTCTTCTGAAGCGATTAGAATTTGGTTGTATCCAAAGTATCCATCTAAGAAGCAATAAAACTCTGTACCAGCCAGTCTGTCAAGCATTTGATCAATGAAAGGAAGGGGGAAATTGTCCTTCTTGGTCGACGCATTTAGCTTCCTACAGCCCATGCATATGCGCCACCCAATAACAGTTATGGATGGTATTAGTTCGTTGTTACTGTTGACTACAACAGTGGTGCCTTCTTTTTTTGGCACGCATTGGACTAGGCTTACCAGACTATCATCAGAAATGGGGTAGATTACCCACACGTTGAGCCACTTGATAATTTCCTTCTTTACCACTTCTTTCATGATAGGGTTGAGCCTATGTTGTGGCTCAATAAATTAAGTTTTTCCTTCCTCCAATATAATCTTGTGCATACAATGTGATGGGTTTATTCCTCGGATGTCAGTCAATGTCCAACCAATTGCATGCATATGTTTTTTCAATATCTGCAAAAAATAATGCTCGTTAGACTGAGAGAGAATAGTTGAAATTATGATAGGTAACGTATTGTTAGTTCCAAGAAAAGCGTATTTTAAGTGGTCAGGAAGAGGTTTTAGTTCGAGCGTTGGTGGCTCTTCCAATTATGGGAGCGTTAGTTTTGTCTGCTGCTCATCCAGACTTAGCGGCTCAAATCTTCTTGTATCCTTTCTCAATGCGTGGACCTCATAGACTTGGTTCGTTTCCAGGTTTTTTTCTTCAGGCAATTGAATCGAATCAATAAGTTGACAAGGCTCCGCATCATCTAGGAACTTTAATGCGTTCATCACATTAAATTTAACTTTTTGATTGTCCACACCATGGTAAGTTCTTCTTTATGCACATCTATCAAAACTTTTTCGATAGCCAGAAATGGGCATCTAAGGATGATTGGGACATCCCGATCAGCTTCATAGTCTATGATGATACAGCCCGCCAAAAATATAAACTTATCAACCTTTACTAAAACATCTTCAACCTTTCCTTCAGGATATGTGATAGACCTATCAGTGAGTTGAAGTGTTACAGAGGTGGGTCTAACTTCTTTAATTCCAAGCTTCTTGAAAATTAAAAGGGGCATGAGATTAATACTAACTTCTAGATCGCACAATGTGTGCCCACATCTATTCCCCCAATTGAGCAACGTATCGTGAAACTATCGGGGAATGTTGTTGTTGATTAACGCATTACATTTCTTTGTTAACACCACGGCTTCCGACTCACTAATCTTTCTTTTCTTTGTTAAAACATCCTTCAAGAATTTTACATAACTTGGCATTTGTTCTAACACTTCTATGAGTGGAATATTGATATGTAATTGCTTAAAGACTTCAAGGAAGCGTTTGAATTGTTTTTCGTCACTCTTTTTTTGTAGGCATTGGGGAAATTGTGCATTCAGACGCACCTCATTTTCCCCAAGTTAGATGTGCTTAATTGTGAATGACTTACAAAGTCAGGTGCTCTTACAAAGTCAGGTTCTATTAAAGATCTAATGCTGAGGTGGTTACTGCTGCGTATGTTGGAATCCAAGCGACGAACCTACCTAGGCTGCTAATGCGTTCTAGGATGATGTTGCTTCATCTGGTGACCTCCCCAAGAAAAATTAGGATGATTTCTCCATCCAGGGTTGTATGTATTTGAGAGTGGGTTGTTTTTTATGAAACAGACAGACTGTGGGTTCTGTAGGCAGTCATTGTAGGTATGTGGTTCTCCACAAGCTACACAGCTAACCATGGGTTGATTGAATGCGTCCACCTAGTGCACACTTTGTGTATGTGTTTCTTTTTCCATCGATAAATTTTTCAACAAATTTTTCATTTCAGCCACTTATGCAGAGTGGTTACCGCATTGGTGTCAATTGTATTCTAAGAACACATTCTACCATCTGTTTTGGAGTCGTTGGCATCATCAACCCACTCCATATTATGTTTGGCGATACAGTCTAGAATTTTCTTGGCTTCATTGTATGATTTATCCATTATGCTACCAGTTGCGGCTGCATCTACTACCATTTGGGAGGGTCTGTTCAAGCCTCCGTAGAAAGTTTCCATCTGAACGGTCAAGGGTAGTCCGTGGTTGGGACAATTCTTGACCAACCCCTTGAATCTCTCCTATGTGGCGCTTAACATTTCATACTCTCCTTGCTCAAAGTTCATGATTTCTCGACGGTTTCTTGCGTTGACCATGGGAGGAAAAATTTTCTACATGAATTTTTCCACCAGTTTATCCCACGTGGTTATCTCACCAGGCTCTAGAGAGCTCGCCCATTGTTTGGCATCATCACGTAGTGAGTATGGGAATAAGAACAGACGCTTCTGGTGTGATTCTAGGAATCACAAATGAGTTACATGTTTCCAAGAAGTGTTTCATATGTGCATGGGGATCTTTGCCATGGGCAAGTCCAAATTGTCCTGTTATTTGCAGCATTTGGAGCATCACTGATTTCATCTCAAACCTCATTCTGTCAGGAGCCGGGTATATGATTCTTGGCAAATAGTCATATAATACCAGTGAGGCGTACTCGCGCATTGGACGTGTACTATTGTTTTCCATCAGGATCAGATTCAGGGCAACATTTGCCAATTATTGAACCAAGTTCTAATTTATCTGATTGCCCATCATCTGTTGTTGTTATTGTTGCCTTAACCTCCTATGACGATTAGATCTATTCCTTCGTCTAATGGTTCTCTTAACCTCCAAGTCGTATACGAGTTCAGAAGTACTTTCCCTGCTCATAAAATGTTTACAAGTTTAGGTTTAACTTGTAATACTCCTTTGCTTGAAATTTTATGTAAAAGATACAAAACCAAAATTCTGGTTAGCTTTGTTGCTAGGATCCCCGGCAACCTCGTCAAAAACTTGTTCGTCTCGTGATTTGAGTCTAAAAGTGCTATAGGTGAAGATAAAAATGGCAATGAGTGGATAAGATGAATGGAGATGAATGAGGATTGAAGGAATGACAAAATTGGCGATGGATTAACTTCTCTTTAAGTAAGAAAAGTAGGTGATGTGTTGGAGTGGATGTAGCACACCTTGAATTGTGTACAAACTTTCCTAAATCAGATCCAAGTATAAATCTAACTTAGGTTTCTTGGTAAGTCTAGGGTCGAACACAGGGTTTCTAGAGTAGTCTAACGTAGATTTTATTTTCAATCTAATGCAGAGGGTTCTTGAAGTTACTTAAGTGTGAATTATGTACATTAATCTAAATGCAAGCATACAAGAAGAAGTAAGAGTTCAGAGGGAGAAGGGAAAATTATGGATGAATTGGTCTTTGGTACTGATGATATGTGTTGATCCCAAGTGGGAGTAACAAGCTTGTGAGTAGGGTGAAAGTGAGATAAAAAGGGTATGAATGTTGATTTACAAACTAAGTATTAGTGTTATGCATTGGTGTTTATGTTCCTTAGTTCAGATTTAGTTCAACATCTCTCAATGTGAATGCTACATGGATTCCTTGATAGAGTAAATATGCATAAAGCATAAGCAAACAAAATCATTAAGAACTAAAAAAATATTTAATAGAAAGAGAGTTTCATGTATGTATACCTTTTGTATAATTCTTGTTGATTCCTACTGAACTCCATGAAATTGAACTCTAAATCTCTAGCAGACTACTAAGAGTGGCTTCTCTACTATTTTAAGCCTTGGATTAAGTGGTGAAAACTCTTAATTGAGTTTAACAGAAGTTGGGATTGGAGAAAGTTTAAGAGAATTTCACAAATTCTCAGAATTTTCAATTAACTTAGCATGCATCCTCTTTCAATTTTTGAAATTGAACTATTTATTCAATAAACACATGCAAGCATTAAGTTATCAACCAATTTGATACTTCAAAAGGCAATAACATAGTAGGTTAGGTGTAGATTTTGGGATTAGTCCATCAAATGTTCGATAATTCCACTATTTGCAATTTCAATTATAGTTTAATTCAATTTTATCTTAAATTAAATTAAACTAAAAAAAATTTCCAAAATTGAATTTTCATAAAATTGAAATGAATTAATTTAAATAATTAATTAAAAAAATTAATTAATTAATTAATTAATAATTTAATATCAAATATTAAATTAATAAAATACCTAATCCAAACATAAATTCCTCTTCATGTAATTTAAATATTTTAAACTTTCCAATTACATTTAATTTCGATAAATTCATGAAGGAACTCGTTTTGAAGGAGAACCTTGAGTAGAAGCGGATCATCCAAATTCTATTTTTATTGAAAACTAAATTTACAGTACATACAAGATATGCATTCATAAACAAATTATAGCATGCTTTTTACAAGGCAAAAAGGTTCAAGGGATATCACCTTTGAAGAATCTTTCTTCGTGTAAATCCCTCGAACAGTCACGAGCCTCGAACACAGCAACCTCTTAAAGACTTTCTTTAAGAACTTCTCGAACCAAACGGAGACACTATCACAGTGAGCCTTTGGTATTTTCAGAGTGAGAACCCATGAGTGGGGGGCTCTGACTATTTTGGTTAAGAGGGATTGTTTGAGTATGAATGAACAAGAAGATTGAAGAAGATAAAACGTTTCTGTAATTCTTAATCGTCTAGCAATCTCTTTCAATCGTGTAGGTATTCTCACGTTACTCTTAGAAGGAAAAAGAGAAACTATTTTCTTTTATTCTTTTTGTCACAAAATTGAATAACCACCCACTAGGGTGGTTGGAGAGAAAATAGGATAGTTATTATTCCAAATAATAAAATAATATAAATAAATATGATAACTAACTTATCATATTATATTTATATTAAATTATATGTTGTATCAAATATAACATATAACCTATAGTTTTAATATTGTATCATATACAATATAAACTAGGAAAATTATTTCAAATGGTAAAACTGTTGAAAATATTTACAAGATATAGCAAAATTTTAGAACTATCAATGATAGATACTAATAGACTTCTATCAGTGTCTATCAATATCACTAACAGACACTGATAGAAGTCTATCAATGTCTATCAGCATTTATCATTGATAGTTTTAAAATTTTGCTATATTTTATAAATATTTTATTTTATTTTTCTATATTTAAAAATGGCCCTATAAACTATAGTTTTTTTTTCTATTTTATGGGATTTAATATAAATCATATTTGTATTAAATTTAACAACTATGAATCACATTCATAGAAAATATATTTGAATCTCATTCGAATATTTATTTCTTCCAATTAAACTATAATGTATCAAAAACATTATAACAATTATATCATATATAATTGAATCAATTTAATTATATCATATATAATTAAATTCCCTCTTATTAATTTGAACAATTTAAATTAACCCAAAAACTGATTCTCAACTAAATCCTTTTGAGCTACAAAGGGGACCTTATAGACCTGTAGCTTGAAGCTCCAATGATACATGAATAATTAATTAGACTCTTTAATTACATTATCCACCATCCGTTAACTGTTGGGCACTCCACTAAAGACCAACAGCTACACTCTTCGCACTACAGATATATTTCTGTGTCCATTGAATATAACCAATCAACAGTACGATGACCTTTCACAAATTGCTCGTAAGCACAGTTGGGCCAAATTACCGTTTTGCCCCTATAGTTACATCTAACTCCTTAAGTACCACTGATTCTCTAATGAACAATAGATCATAGTCTTACTATGACTAAACCCCTCTCGGGCCAGGAGAGGGTGTGGTGTCACATTGTTCAAGACCCAAAATCAGCCCTTAAGGGAGCAATTTATCTATTTATCCCTACTTCAGAAAAGGAGTGAGCTCCATCTTGTGTAGCTATGTTCCCAGCTTCCTAATCAGACGAATTCCCAAAATGGTAGGCTTGTTGAGTCGACGATCTGGCCAATCTCACCCATACATATCAAAGGACCGCCCTTATAGGCAGGAGCTCACAACTCACTCAGGATTTAGGTCATGTTATCTATGGTCATCCTAGTGAAATGAAAGTCTCTATTATGACAGTGTTATATAATGAGACTAAACATTTCGTGGTCCGGTCTTATACAAACTTCTTTGTATAGAATATCCCCGGTCGCATGTCTAATACATGAATTATCAGGTTCAGATCATTTGTAGCACTTTACAACAATTGTAACACCTACAAAGCAGGTCATACTCGTAGTGTCACAAGGATAAGGTACTCAACCTTATCCATATACTATAGACCATTTAGGTTATCACTTAAACATGATCCACCTGTATGTCTCCATATACATGTTTAAGTTACAATGATAACCTTGGATGTTAGTTTATTGGTTTTGTTGGGATTGGTGTCTTAATTCTCCAGATAGTCTCGTAGTTTGTAAACACCCTATAAGCATATTGTTATTAATAAAATAAATATTATTTTATAAGCATTTACTCAATCCAATAAACTAAGATCCGTGGTTATTTCATGTAACTTAAGCATGTATGTGGAGACATACAAGTGAATCATGCCTTAAGTAATAACCTAAATGGTCTGTAGTATAAGGATAAATGAGGCATACATTATCCTAGTGACATTACGGATACGACCCGCTTTGTAGATGTTACAAGTGTTGTAAAGTGCTACAAATGGTCTGATCCTGACCATTCATGTGAAGACATGCGAGTGGAGGTATCCTATACAAAGAGTTTGTATAAGACCGAACCACAAAATGACTAGTCTCTTTATGTAACGTCGTTCATCATTAAGACTTACATTTCACTAGAATGAAAATAGGTCAAATGACCTTAATCCTGAGTGAGTTGGGAATTCCTACTCATGAGGGTGATCCTTTGATTTGTATGGGTGAGAGTGGTCAAATTGCAAACTCGACAATCCTACTATTTCGAGGATTCGTTTGATTGGGGAGTTGGGAACTTAGCTACACAAGACGGAATTCACTCCTTCCCCGAAGTAGGGGTAAGTAGATAAATTTCTCCCTTAAATGATGATTTCGGGTCTTGAACATAGTAGCTACACCCTCTCTTGGGAAGAGAGAACTCAGTCATAGTAGGGCTATGACTTATTGTTCATTAGAGGAATCAATGGTACTTAAGGAGTTAGATGTAACTATAGGGATAAAACGGTAAATTAACCCAGCTGTACTTACGAGCGATTTGTGAAGGGTTTTCGCACTGTTGATTAGTCATATGAACATATAAATATATATGTAGTGCGAAAAGTGCAACTGTCGGTCTTTAGTGGAGTGCCCGACAGTTAACGGATAGTAAATATCGTGATTAAAGAGTTTAGTCAGTTATTCACATACGGTTGGAGCTTCAAGCTACAGGTTCATAAGGTCCCCTTGGTAGCTCAATGGGTTCAAGTTGAGAATTGAATTTTGGGTTAGTTCAAAGTGTTCAAATTAACAAGAGAAAATTCAATTATATGTGATATAATTGATATGATGTATTTGATACATTATCATTAGAGGAACTAATATAAATATGATTTATATTAAATACCATAAAATAGAAAAAGAACTATAGTTTATATGTTTCATATGATGAAATATTAAAATTATAGGTTATAAATATAATATGATAAGTTGGTTATTATATTTATTTATAATATATTAATTATATGATAATTAATTATTCTTTTTCTTTAATAACCAAATTGAGTGGGAGGTTTTGCACGGTTATGGTAACTGTGAGATAAAAGGAATATTATTTTCCAAGTCGTGTGGTTGATTAATTGTATTGTTTCACAAAAGAAAAGACTATCGAGTAAAATAGTTTTACTAAATGACAGCATCCCACAACCTAAACGATCAAGTATCAAGTTTACTACACGATAGTTACTCATTACTATACGATCGAGTAGTAATTCTATACGATAGGCTTCTTCTTACTAAACAATCGAGTATCTACTCTATACGATAGACTTCATCCTTCTCCCACTTACTCGATCGTCCACCTCCTTCATTCCTTAATCCAAGTCACACAGAGCCCATAACTCCTGGATTCTCATACCGAGAATACCAAGGTAACTCTTGTGGTGGTATTCTAGTTCCATTCGAGGTTCGGGGATCGAGTTGAACTTGACTGTGATCGAGGTTCATCCAGTCATTCATTGAGATCGAGTTCTGATCGTTGTGTTCGAGTTCATGCTATTGAACAAGTTGCTGAATGATCGAGAGATACTTGAAAAAAGGTTCTTCAAACGTTTTCATACTTTATCCCTTGTCTGTTCATTTAAAAAAAGCATGCTCTAATTTATTGTTTATGTATAATCTGTTTTGTTGGACTGTAATTGTTTTTGTTCTTTCTCAATGGGATTTGGAACGATCCACTTCTGCTCACATGGTTCTCTATTTAGAGTTCCTTCAAATTTGTGGTTAATGCAACTAAAATATCACATATTTTATAGACAAAGTGATTAAAAATATCATATAAGAGTTTGTTCAAAGCTTACAAACTATAGAACCATACGAGATTTAGGGCATCAGCTCCAACAATCTCTCACTTGTCCTAAAGCTAGTGGGGTGTAAAAGATAATAAAATACAAGTACATAAAATAATAAACTAGGAATAACACGCCCAGTACAAGATCTCCCACTTGCCCTAGTCCCGCTGTGGTCTGTACCATAGACCCATACTCTGCAGCTGACCCTCAAACACTGTATCCGTGAGAACCTTTGTAAACAAATCAGCAACGTTATGCTCCGAAGCTGTTTTCATGACAATCACATCCCCTCGATGCACAATTTTTCGAATGAGATGATACTTTCGCTCTATGTGCTTGCCGAGCTTATTACTTCTAGGCTCTCGGAAATTAGCCACAGCACTAGTATTATCACAATAAAGTGCGAGGGCCTTTGACATATCTGGAACAACTTCCAGATCAGTCAGAATTTTCTGAGCCAAGGACCTCCTTAGCAGCTTCACAAGTCGCTACATACTCAACCTCCATGGTGGAGTCCGCGATGTACCCCTGCTTGGTGCTTCACCATACTACTACTCCCCCGTTAAGAGTGAATACTAATCCTGATGTGGATTTCTGAGAATCCCTATCAGTCTGAAAATCAGAGTGCGTGTATCATGTAAGGATCAAATCCTTAGAACCATACACATGCATGTAGTTTCTCATTCTCTTTAGATACTTGAGGATGTTCTTAACGGTTGTCCAGTGATCTAATCCTGGATTAGATTGATATCTACTGATTATCCCCATTGCATAACAGATGTCAGGTTTAGTACATAACATCGCATACATCAAACTGCTAATGACAGATGCATAGGGGACCCGTCTCATATCCTCAACTTCTTGAGGTGTCTTAGGACACTATTCCTTAGACAAAGTAACTCCGTGGCAATAGGCCCTTCTTAGTGTTCTGCATCGAATACTTGACAAGCATCTTGTCAATATAGGGTGCCTGAGACAGTGCTAGCATTTTATTCTTTCGATCTCAAAACATCTTAATACCCAAAACAAACTGAGCCTCTCCCAATCGCTAGCCAGTTCTTAATTGTACAGTAAACCTACGTCATTCCCAATGAGTAGGATATCATTCACATATAACACTAGAAAAACTATTGAACCGTTGATGATCTTCTTTTAGACACAAAGCTCATCAACGTTCTGATCAAAGCCATAAGATTTGATCGCAGTATCAAACTTTATATTCCAAGATCGAAATGCCTGTTTCAGTCTATAAATGGATCGATTAAGCTTACAAACCTTTTTCTCTTGACCTTAAATTATGAATCCCTCAATCTGCACCATATAAATGGTCTCCTCAAGATTGCTATTCAGAAAAGCAGTCTTGACATCCATTTTCCATATCTCATAGCCATAATATGAGGCAATGGATAGGAGGCACTAGATAGACTTTAGCATGGCAACGAGCGAGAAAGTCTCCTTATAGTCGACTTTCTCTACCTAGGTATAACCCTTTGCCACAAGTCTAGCCTTGAAGGTTTGCACCTTCCCATCAGCACCCTATTTCCTCTTGTAGATCCATTTACATCCTATAGGTTTAACCCTACTAGGTTAATCTACAAGATCCCATACTGACTTGAAGTACATAGACTCCATTTCGAGATCCGTAGCTTTGATCCATTCAATACTCCATTTCGAGATTCGTAGGCTTTGATCCATTCATCTCTATCAAAATCCTCCATTGCCTCTTAACCTCACCATCAGCTACCATAGCTAGGATTTTAGTTAAAAGCATATAGCGAATAGGTAGGTTCACAACCCTTCCAATACACCGAGGCTCCCACAATACTTGAGGTGGATTTGACCTACTATATGAACCTACTTCAACAACTCTTGTTGAAGTACTAGGATCTTCAACAACTCTTGTTGAAGATTCAGTAGTTTCTTTGGAAATCTCATTCATCACGATTTTACTTCTAGGTCTGTGCTCCCTTATGTGGTCTTCCTTAAGAAAAGTAGCATTTGTCGATATGAATACTTTGTTTTCTTTAAGATCATAAAAATAACCACCTCTCGTTTCCTTGGGATAGCGTACAAATAGGCAAAACCTTGAACGTGGTTTCAGTTTCTTAGGATTGACCTCAAGCATATGTGTTGGGCAATCCCAGATTCTGAAATAGCTTTACGACCATTCCATAACTCCATATGTGTTTTGACAACACTCTTGGAGGGAACACAATTCAAGATATACGCTGTAGTCTCCACTGCATAGCCTCAAAACAAGTCAGGTAAGGAAGCGTAACTCATCATAGACCGAACCATGTCCAGTAGGGTTCAATTTCTCCTCTCTGATACACCATTTTGCTGAAGTGTACCAGGTGCTGAGAGTTGGGATACTATTCCATATTCTATCAAATAGTTCTAGAAAGTTAAATCCATAAACTCTCCACCTCGATCAGATCGAAGTGTTCTAATCGTTCTATTTAATGCATTTTCAACTTTAGCCTTGAATTCTTTGAACTTTTCAAAAGACTCAGACTTATGTTGCATTAAATAAACGTACCCATATCTAGAATAATCATTAGTGAAAGTGATGAAATATTCATAATCTCCCCTAGCTTTTACATTCATCGGACCATAAAGGTCTAAATGGACTAGCTTTAGAGGTTCTTTAACCCTATTACCTTTTCCAGTAAAAGGCCTTTTAGTCATCTTTTCTTCAAGGTACGACTCACACACAAGTAAAGAATTTTCTTCTAACTGACTTAGAAGTCCATTCTTCACCAACCTCTCAATCCTATTGAGATTGATGTGTCCTAGTCTTAGGTGCTAAAGATGGGCATTTTTCTTAAGAGAAATTATAGGTCATTTGTGTTGAGTTACGACAGTTTTAAACATCTCTATGTTATGGAGGGCATTTGTTGCTAACGGCCTTAGTAACAACAAATTGTTTTCCAGTTTAGCAGAACATATATCAATACCATTCTTAGTAATAAACACTTTATCGTAAGAAAAGCTAATTTGATAATGATGTTCTAAAAGACACTTTACAGAAACTAAGTTATTTTTTAAATCAGGAGCAACAAATACATCATTCAAAATGAAAATTTTGTTCTATAAAGATAACCGGAGACCTCCCACTGCCACAGCTGAGACGACGTGTCCGGTTTCAACTCGCAGTGTCATCTCATCAGCATCAAGTTACCGTCAGGAATTAATTGCCTAAAATTAAGAGAAAAAAACATGTTTAGTGGCCTCAAAGTCAATAATCCAGGAAGAATCATCATTCTCTAGTAAACAAGATTCCAAAACAAGTAAATCACATTTACCTTGTTTGGCCTTCTTCTTTTCTGTCAAATATCTGGGACAGTTTCTCTTCTAGTGTCCATCCTAGTTGCAATGGAAACACTTTCCGTTGTCAACCGTCACTGGTTGTCTACCCCTTGGAGCAACAATTCCTGGGTTAGCGACAGTCTTCCTCTTTCCACCCTTCTACTTCTTCCACTTTTTGGTGCCGGAGGAAGAATGTGCACACTTAGTTCCTAAGGTCGAACCTTTGTGAAACTTTTTAGATGATAAAGCAATATTTGCTTCACCCTTATCCTCCTTACTTTTCAATAAGAATTGGAAAGTCTACAGCTCATTGAGCAGGGTAGTCAGATTGTAGTCAATCCTGTTCAGAACAGTATTACTATGGAAGTGTAGGAAACTTTAATGTAAAGATTCCAAAATGATGCTAACCTAGCTGGCCTCATCGATGCTTAACCCGTTCATCTATGCCATGTTAAAGTGGATTATCATGTTGAGAATGTGTTCCCAAACAGATGACCCATCTTGCATACGTGAATTGAAGATGTGCTTAAGAGCGTCGTGCCTGAGCTATGCGGACGGTTGTCCGAACATTCCCCTCAGGGACTCTATGATCTCATGTGTAGTGACCATGGGCTCATGCTTCTTGGCAAAGACTTTGTTAAGGCTTGCAAAGATATACACTCGTGTCTTCTCCTTTTCCCTTGTGCATCTCGCTCATATGCTTCTTGAACATTTCGAGCAGCAGTAAAAGGTGGAATGGGAGGACTAGGGGTGGAAACGGTTCGGTTCGGTTCGATTCGATTTGATTTTATTCTTTAAATTAAAAGTGGTTTGGTTTTAAATTCGGTTTTAGTCTTTTTTTAAATATATATAAAAAGGAGAAAGATGATTCGATTTGGTAATAGTTTGTTTTTTTATTTTTGAAAGTTAAGTTTATTTCTTCTCAATTTTTNTATATATATATTAGTGAAAAAAAAATTCGGTTCGATTTCAAATTTCGTTTTCAAAAGTGAAACCGAACCGAACCGAATTAATTCGGTTTCAAAATTTCTTCAAACCGGATCGAATCGCATTTTTCGATTTCAATGAGTTTCTGGTTCGGTTCGGTTTTTAGAAACGGTTCGATTTTGCGGTTTGAATGACCACCCCTATGGAGGACAATCCTCCATCAGGACGAAACATAGATCATCGATGATTAAAATCGTTTTTATGGTGTTTTTCCAACTAGCATAATTTTTGCCAGTTAATTTGTCATCGACAAGTAAACTTAGTGTCGTGGTAGCCATATTAAATTGTTGAAACAGAACAAAATTAATTAAGTCTACTTGCATTAAACCACTTTTAAAAAACCAATCAAGTTTTAGCAAAATAGTCTAGTGTACCCTAAGTGACATCTATTTTGCAATGATGCCTCAGTGAGGCAGGACAAAAGTCACTGTAGAGTGATCAAATGCCCCTTCACTGATATGAGACTTTCTCAACCATGAGACAGAAACCACTCCTTGTAACTGTAACTAATAGTCACCATTGTTTGGTCCAGAATTCGTTAACATCCTTAACAATTCTGTGTAAGTGTAACTCCTCATTTTAAGTTCTAGAGTCCCGCCCTAATGAGCCAACATTAGGGAAAATCTTATTAAAACAAGAGATTAAAGCAACTCTATCCATTTCTAGAGATCAAATAAAGCATCATGCAAAATTGTCATCCTTTAGGGGGAACATCCACGATGCCTCGAGGCGATGCATGAAACTTTATCCAACCCAATGAGAAAGACCGAGGGATATGTTGTCACATGTCCCGCTCCCACTTACTATAAACACTCTCTCCATTCACCTTGGTATTGACCTACCCAAACGCCACCCGTAGAAGGACATCCATGGTGCCTCAAGGCTGAGAGTAGATCTCACAGTGTGAATTTTTAGGGAGAAACGTGTAAAGATTAAAGTGAAGTATCATATACCCCATTTTCCTCCCACTGAGTGTTCTACCTAGGGTTCATTTGTTGGGTTTTATGTCCTAAAACTCGCAGTTTGTAAAAAGATAAACATTTTCTATAGTTAATAAATTTATTATTGATTTTATAAATTATATACATAAAAGTCTAAATCCAATAAACTAAGACCTATGACTATTACATGAGTACTTGAACTTTATGTGGACACATAGAAGTAGATCAGGTTCGAGTAAATAGTCCAAATTATCTATAGTATATGAATAAGGTTGGGTGCCTTATTCTGGTAACACTATTAGATGTGGCCTACTCTGTAGTTATTACAAAGAGTTGTAAAGTGCTACAAATGAAGTAATCCTAATTCGTACATGTTATGACATGAGGAGTGGGGGCGTCCTATGCAATGAGTTTGCATAAGATTGGACCAAGAAATAAGTCACTCTTACTTTATAACATTGTTTACTGTATAAGATGGACTATTTCACTTAGATGACCTAGGTAACTCGATCTTAATCCTGATCTAACTATAAACTCCTGTTTATTCGAGATTATCCTTAGATTTTCATAGGTGAGGATTGGTTCAACAGCGTCGACTCAATAAGCCTCCCATTTCAGGGGTAAGACCGAATAGATAGATGGAGACATAGGGTGTAAGACGAAATTCACACCTACCCGATTTAGGGATAGAAGAAAGGTTGTTCTCTCAAATATTGAATCCAAGTCTTGAACAAGGGATCCCACCCTCTCACTGGGCTGAAAGAGTTTTGGTTTATTGACTGGATCACAAACCAGTTGTTCATTAGAGGATCAGTAGGAACTTAAGGAACAAGACGTAATCTCGGGGGTAAAACAGACATTTGACCCAGCCATTATTACGAATAACCTATGAAGGGTTGACTTACTCATCATGGTTAAATCATGTGGACATAATATATCTACAGTAAGGGGAGTGCAACTATGGGCTTTAGTGGAGTGATCCATTAGTTAACGAATGGGGGTTAATTCGGTATAATGAGTTTAGCCAATTAATCTCGGTTCGTTGAAGCCCATGATCTGTAGGTCCGCAAGGTCCCCCTACTAGCTCGTAAATGGATTAGCTTTAGAGTAACGTGATAAGTTAATTTGAAATGTTCAAATTAGATTAAAGGAATTAGTAATTATATGAGATATAATTACACGTTTAATTTTAAGAATTAAACGGAATAGGAGAATTAATATTTAAATATGATTTAAATATATGAAGGTAGATTTGTGTGTGAAAACTAATTTAATTTTTTATATTAAATTAATTTGAATTATTTAAATTGTTTAAATAATTATTTATTAATTTT
>NC_052349.1:96292083-96368441 GCF_009727055.1 Benincasa hispida | reverse complement strand
AATTTAATATTTAATATTAAATTAATTAAAATTATTTATATTGTTTAAATCATTATTTATTTTATTAGAAAAATTAATTTATGAAATTAATTAATAATATTTTGTTTTTTGAAATCAAATTGATTTTCAAATTTCAAATTTGAAATTTAATCAGCACAAAATGGAAAAATGGTTTTTTCCATTAAGCCTTCAACTTGCTCACATGAAACCCACTCTCTTTGGCTTCAATAACTCCAAGCATTAGTTGCATCTCATGCAACCATCTTCTTTGCATGATAGCCTACAATATATTGAGAAGATTGGAGTGGAATTGAGGCATGCAAATATATAATTTTTGCTGAAAATTTTGTTGTGAAAAAGGTGTTCTTCAAATGGGTTGAAGCAGTGAGCTCTTCTCCAAATTCCTTTCGTTCAAGCTTATTGTGAGTCCCACAACTCAATCTAAAGCTCCAAGAGAATAGACGAGAAGATCTTGAGATGGTCTACAACAAGATTAGGAGAAGTTTACAGCTGAGAATCGAGATTTGAAGAAGTTTTATAAAGGTATGACTTGAAACCCACTTATTTTAGTATGAGCATGCTTTAGTTTCTGCCAAAATTAATGAATTAGAGTGTTTTATTGATCCTTGTTGCTTCCATTTCATGCTAATATACTCTTACATCATTAACTTAGAAAATCCGGCTATTGATTTTATCTAAGTGTTTGTTTAATTTGCTAAAAAAAAAACCTCTTGCTTTTGATGATTAAACAACTTTGATTCAAGTCCCATTAAACTCTTTAACAGAATTTCATCAAACTTGCATACATGTAACAAATTTATCTAATTCACCTTTCTAGGTAGGTTCCTAGGTAGGGGTGCGACGTTTCCATTGACTTAAGTACCCTAACCTAGTCAGAACCAGCCTTAGACAAAAGGTCCCTTATAGATACATTTGTTACATATGCAATCCTTTATTAGGAATCAATTTAATCCTATTAAATAGATTTAAAAGATTAAACTTAAATTTCTAATCTCATTAGAAACGTGTTCTTAAGTCTATCTCAATCAAATTTTAAAAGACTTTTAAAAAATGATTAAAACCTAAGGTTGGCGTGCAACTCTTTATTATTGATTATAATTCTAATTTCATTTATTATAACACTTTTAAGAAATGAAACAATTAAACCAACCATTGCAAACTAGACATACATAAGTTATTTATAACAAGTATAAATTAACTTAAAGTAGTGTCATACTTCATGCAATGTTCATTCATTACTAATATATAACTTTTATATAACTAAGTAATGAACTATGCTATAACATTCATTCCATACAAACATTTAACCTTATATTATAACATTTATAATATAAATGATGCATCGATATTCTACAATGCATGCATACATATAGTATAACTCTTATATTATATGATGCATAAGCATGTTTTATGTAAATTAAATCATGCATACTAATATATTATAACACTTATAATATAAAATGATGCATGATAATAAATTCATAACCTATGGTGGGTTTTAAAACTATATGACATACATTATGACATATAAAATAAACATACATCACATGTATATTTAACTAAAGTTGATGGACCGGGATAGACAATCTCAACAACAAAATAAAAGGCTAACTTATTACAAAAAAGAGTCCACCAGTTCGGAACAAGTGAACCGGGTCGTGAACCGCTAGCCTCGAACCGTTCCACGAAGAACCTTTGCAGTTGATCGTGTAGCAAACTCCTGATCGTTGAGCAGCGAGGCATCGAGTATAGACGATCGTTTATATGCGATCGCATAGCTTTTGACTATGCGATGAGCATGAAAGTCTATGCGATCGTGTAGCGTGCATCGAGTATCATATACCATGCGATCGTGTAGCTAATGACTATACGATGAGCATGATAGTCTACATGATCGTTTAGCATGCAAGCTTGCGTCAAGTATCATATACCACGTGATCGTTTACCTATCGAGCACCTATGTGATCATGCAACCAATACAACACGATCAGGTAGCATTAGCTATGCGATCGTTTAGCAAATCCTACACGATCGTGTAGTAAACTCTACACGATCGCATAACAAAATCTAAACGATCGTTTAGCTCCAGCTTTACGATGCGGCAACCTTCGTTTCGTTTTCTCTATTGAAATGCACTATAACCCTTCTTCTGAAACCTCACGAGCGACTTAAAACTAAATGAATACATACTCGATTGCAATTTATTGCCCAAAAACGCAGGGGCCCTTATAATATAACTTTGTAAATCAAACAGAAAGCCATAAACAAAAATTTCTATCCTAAAACATCCATCAACAAACCATCCACAAATCTTTATCATATAAAAGCAATGCAGATTCTAAAACCCACCATTACTCTAAACGAATTCAATAAGGAAACAAAATTTGGAATCAAAACTACAACCTGCCTCATATACCAATTGAAAGAACTCGTTTGGAAGGAGATCCTTGAGCGGAAGCGGATCATCCAAATTTCATTTTTATTGAAAACTAAATTTACAATAAACATACAAGATATGTATTCATAAATAAATTACAGCATGCTTTTTACAAGGAAAAAAGGTCTCAAGAGATATCACTTTTGAAGAACCTTTCTTCGTGTAAATCCCTCTAACAGTCACGAGTCTCGAACACAGCAACCTCTTGAAGACTTTCTTCAAGAACTCCTCGAATCAAACGGAGACACTACCATAGTGAGCCTTTGGTATTCTCAGGGTGAGAACCCAGGAGTGGTGGGCTCTGACTATTTTGGTTAGGAGGGATTGCATGAATTTGGAGGAAGAAGAAGATTGAAGAAGACAGAACGTTTATGTAATTCTCAATCGTCTAGCAATCTCTTTCAATCTTGTAGGTATTCTTATGTTAGTCTTAGAAGGAAAAAGAGAAATTATTTTCTTTTATTCCTTTTGTCACAAAATTGAACCTACTAGGGTGGTTGGAGAGAAAATAGGATAGTTATTATTCCAAATAATAAAATAATATAAATAAATATGATAACTAACTTATCATATTATATTTATATTAAATTACATTTATATCAAATATAACATATAACCTATAATTTTAATATTGTATCATATACAATATAAACTATAGTTCTTTTTCTCTATTTTATGGGATAATATAAATCATATTTATATTAAATTTAACAACTATGAATCACATTCATAGAAAATATATTGAATCTCATTCGAATATTTATTTCTTCCAATTAAACTATAATGTATCAAAAACATTATAACAAATTATATCATATATTAATTAAATTCCCTCTTATTAATTTGAACAATTTAATTAAACCAAAAACTGATTCTCAACTAAAATCCTTTTGAGCTACCAAGGGACCTTATAAACCTGTAGCTTGAAGCTCTAGCGGTACATGAATAATAATTAGACTCTTTAATTACATTATCCACCATCTGTTAACTACCGGGCACTCCACTTAAAGACCGACAGCTACATCTTTGCACTACAAATATATTTCTGTGTCCATTGGATATAACCAATCAACAGTACGATGACTCTTCAAAAATTGCTCGTAAGTACAGTTGGGCCAAATTATCGTTTTGCCCTGTAGTTACATCTAACTCCTTAAGTACCACCGATCCCTCTAATGAATAATAGATCATAGTTCTACTATGACTAAACCTCTCTCAGGGCAGGAGAGGTGTGGCGCCACATTGTTCAATACCCGAAATTAGCCCTTAAGAGAGCAATTTATTCTACTTATCCTTGCTTCAGAAAGGAGTGAATTTCATCTTGTGTAGTTGTGTTCCTAGCTCCCAAATCAAACGAATCCCAAAATGGTAGGCTTGTTTGAATCGGTGATCTAGCCACTTTCACCCATACATATCAAAGGACCGCCCTCATAGGCAGGAGCTCACAACTCACTCAGGATTCAGGTCATGTTACCTATGGTCATCCTAGTGAAATGAAAGTCTCTATTATGACGGTGTTATATAATGAGACAACATTTTGCGGTTCGGTCTTGTACAAACTTCATTGTATAGAATATCCCCACTCGCATGTCTAATACATGAATGATCAGGATCAGATCATTTGTAGCACTTTACAATAATTGTAACACCTACAAAGCAGGTCATACTCATAGTGTCACCAGAATAAGGTATCCAGCCTTATCTATATACTACATACCATTTTGGTTATCACTTAAACATGATCCACCTGTATGTCTCCACATACACGTTTAAGTTACAATGATAACCTTGGATGTTAGTTTATTGGTTTGTGGTTAATGAAACTAAAATATCACATATATTTATAGACAAAGTGAATAAAAATATCATATATTATTAATCACATAAGAGTTTGTTCATACAAAGTTTACAAACTATAGGACCCTACGATATTTAGGGCATCAACCCCAACAATTCAAACGTTAATTATATCGAATATAATTATCCAAATCCTAAATTGAATTTGAACATTTCAAATTCATACCCTAATTTCGGATTTGAAAACTTCAAATTCTCTCACTTTTATAATCAAAGGTGTAATGTTTTACGAGCTAGTAGAGGGACCTTATGGACCTACAGATCATAAGCTCCAACGATTTGAGATTAATCGGTTAAACTCTTTAACCCAAGTTAATCAGTATTCTTAACCACCGAGACATACCACTATAACTTGATAGTTGCACTCTTCTTACTGTAGATATATTTCTGTCCACTTGATTTAACCATGATCAACAAATCAATCCTTCACAGGTCGTTCGTATTTACAGCTAGGTCAAAAATACCGTTTTACCCCTGTAAATACATCTTGCTCCTTAAGCTCCTACTGATCCTCTATTGAACAATTGGTTTATAGTCCAACTAATAAACCATGTCTCTTTTGGCCATGAGAGGGTGGGGCCCCTTTGTTCAAGACCAGGAATCAGTACTTCAGGGAACAACCTATCTACTAACCCTAAAACTGGTAGAAGTGAATTCCATCGTGCAAGACTATGTCCCCAGCTATCTATCCGATCTTATCCCCAAAATGGGAGGCTTGTTGAGCAGTGTTGTTGAACTACTCTCATCTATGCAAATCAAAGGATAATCCTGAATAAACAGAAGTTCATAGTTAGCTCAAGATTAAGATCGAGTTATCCTAGGTCATCGAATTGAAGTAGTCAGTTGTAACAGTAAACGGTCGTTATAAAGAAAAGTGACTATTTTTTGGTTCGGTCTTATGCAAAACTCTTTTGCATAGGATGCCCCCACTCGCATATCTCTATATGAATGATTTCAGGATCACATCGTTTGTATCGGGATAAAAGTAAGCCACATTCATAGTATCCCCAGGATAAGGTACCTAATCTCATCCATATACTTATAGACCTTTTTGGCTATATACTATAACTTGATCCTCTTTTATGTCTTTACGTAAAGTCATGGTATTCATACTACATCCATGGATTTGTTTATTGGATTTTATAGCATAATGCAATTTCAATTTCAATAACACTTTTATTGAATAAAATCTTTAACAATACTTTTATTGATAAATATAATATGTTTCTAAGATTACGAACTGCGAGTTTTAGGACATACCCAACATTCTTATCTCTAGGGTGTATGCGTTGATTACAGATAACATAATAAAGACGCAAGTAACTTTATCTATATACCTACCATGTGCTCTGACTTGTTGTGTTCTATAGTTAAATGCCTCTCTCGAGTGGTTTAACTACTTGGTAACTTCAATCAACTGATCAGGATGATTGACATAAAGAATTCAAACATTCATTAAGTCAGAGAACTAATGAACACAAACAAATTTCAAAGTAAACAAATGGATAAGTGGTGAATGATCAATAATTCGATTAAAGATAGCAATTGTTTGTACAACAATTTCAGCTTGATAGAATGAAAGAGAGATGGAAATGAGATGTAGATCGAACGAGTCAAGCCACAGAGTCCAATTTCTTGTTCTCTTTGGCTCAATTTTAATGTTTGTTCAACCAACTTGGTGAGGAACGTGATGAAGACTCCTCTCTTTAGCTTTATCTCCAATAGCTTCTCTTGATCAACGGTGAAAATGGTTTTTCCCTCCTATTTTCTTCTTGCGGACAGCAGAATTGAGCTAAAGTACTAGCTGGCTCTCTAAAATGTCTAAGTATCTATTTTTTAAAAAATGGCTAACTCTTTCTTTAGTAGGTAACTTCCCTTTTTATAGGCAACTCCAAGCAATTTATTGACAAGACTTGCATTAAATTCCATACCCTGAGTCAGCTGCCTACCATTTCTGAGACATTCAGATGCCACCAGTCAGATGTCTAAACCTACAAGTGGTTATTTGACAGAAAACGTGCGAGCCAATGTATCCTTTCTGCGTTGAGCATCCTTGGACACATAGCCCTTGCGTTGGCCAAGTCTGCAACACTTAGTGAAATTTCTTCAATTCCTGTGTTGAGATGCGTTAGTGAAGCATATTTTAACTAAAATGTTTGAATGAGTTAACGGTGTACAAGGAATTCTTTGTGTTTTTCCTTAGAATGGATGCGTTTTTATCTATAAAGATCCTAACTGTTCCAACTTTTAAGAGACAATAACTTGTATTTCTACAAGTTATCATTGTGATTCCATATCCTATCAAATAATTTTGGAATCCTTAGCAGTCTCCTTGCTAAGCGACAACATGATTGCGGAAGTAGGGGAAAAGCCCATTGCGACAAACTTGAATGTGGTGACAACCGAAGACCCGTTGACCTATAGTTTGGAGAAGCCCGAGAAAATAGACCCTGAAGTTCATCCAACCTTAAGCCTCAAGATCTTGAAACAGAAGAAGTTCAACCACTAGCAACTCCGTAAAGATTGAAAGAGAAACAAAATGAGGAAGAAAAACTCGCGATATTTCTTGCAGCGCAAAATGCTATGATCCCACCTAAAATGGGCGACCCGGAATCTTCACGATACCATGATCTATCGGAGGGACCTACAGTGACCAAGCACTATGCGATCTTAGGGCAAGTATAAACATAATGTCGCTATCAATCTTCAAACAATTGAATGCCGGCACACTTACGCCCACAAAGGAAACTCTCCTGCTCGCTAACAGATCCTGAATACACTCTGAAGGAGAGTTGAAAAATGTGCAATTTCAATCGATAAATTCATCCTGCTGGCAGACTTCCTCATTTTGGATTATAAAGCGGACGAAGATGCGCCCATCATATTGGGATGACCATTCCTTTCAACCGGTCGCGCTTAAATTGATGTGCGCAAGGGGGAAATTGTAATGAGCATTCATGGGGAAAAACTCCGGATTAAGGCAGTAAAGATCCCAGAGGACAAAGAAAAGAAAGAAGTTACTGCATGTTAGTTTTAAAAGTTTAAAAATTTTATCACTGCATCGCATGTTAGTTTTAAAAGTTATATCACTGCATCCTCTTTGATTACTGCAATCATTTGACATGGATAAATTTAGTAAGTTACTGCATGCTTCTATTTCTCTTTGTCAATTATAATTTCAATGATGAAAAACATGCTTCTATTTCTTTCGAATATACTAGAGTCATCTTAACTTTAAGATAGTCACCTCATGAAATATTTCTTGAAGTTAGGGGTTTGTCAGCTTTCTTTAAAACTCTATTTACGAAGCTTTCTAAGAACATCGCATGACTTATATCAATCTTTTGGCAATGAGGACATTGCCGCATTTTAAATTTGGGGGTGAGGTATTCATTTTCGACCTTGCTATTTTGGAAAAAAAATAAAAAAAAAGAGGAAAAATTTTGAGAATAACAATTCCACTGTCAACGCAATGGGAAACCTATGTTGATAAAAGTTAAGTTATGAAAGGCACTTACCCATAGTTGGATGTCCGCATGACACACGTGGGGGCAAGCCAAAACGAAAGTAAGTCACCAGGATCAGCGCATAAATAAATGACCGCAACTTCACTGCCAAGTAGGTATGCTGTCTCTTATACACATCTAGATGTGTATAAGAGACAGTGTCTGCATGACACACGTGGGGGCAAGCCAAAACGAAAGTAAGTCACCAGGATCAGCGCATAAATAAATGACCGCAACTCCTCTGCCAAGTAGGGATGAGTTTAGTCTTAGAAAGAGCGCGTTGAGCGTACTTGGATGTCCGCATGACACACGTGGGGGTAAGCCAAAATGAAGGAAAGGCACTTGGATCAGCGCAAGGTCAGAAAAAAAAATAATAATGACAAAAAAATATGCAAGGATAAAATCATTTAACACCCCGGTGAAAAAAAAATATTTTTGAAATAAATCATGCGATGTTCCGGAAATTAGTAAAGTCCTTTTGAAGGTTAAGCTTGCAGTCCCTAGGTCTTAGAAATATTTAAGAAGAGACTTGAATACGACTTAAGGAAACTTTGGTATATAGGATTTGAACGAAGTATCCTTGAGAAATCTAGGAAAAGAACATTGCGGTTGACTTGCTAAAGGAAGTCTTTAGCTTATGCTTGAGGACAAGCATTGTTTAAATTTGGGGATGTGATAATGGGTAGAAATGCACGTTATTATAGTGCTAAGTTCTTAAACAATGTTGTCTTGCGTTGATAAAACATGTTAAATTCTGTCCATTAAGCATCAATTTCATAATATTGTGATCGCATGCGTTCATCGCATTTGAACAGTTGATTTTTGTATTTTTGTGCAGAATATACGATGACGCAAGGTGAAAATTGCAATCATAGGAAATCATTGGTTGAGCACAACATAACCGCAAGGCTTTGCAGGGATCGTGTTCGCAAATATTCGCCCGAGAAGGAATTCTGCAACTTGATCAGCGCATCTGGGTGAAAGGCTAATTAATCGCGATGGGACAGAAAGCTGATGATAGTCGAATCCGAATTAAGTTGATAGCCGATAACGATCACAAGTACATTCAGCTTTTCGGTGAGACTTATTCGGTGCATCAGTCAAGAATTAAAGCAGTCCCATCTGTGCAATTATGAGAGAGAAACTGCCGTTCACCCTTGATGTTCTATAAATACCAAGGGCATCCTTCAGAAAAGGGGTTTAGCAGTTCGAAATTTCATACTTCAGTTCGCACGTCTTTGTTCATAGTTTTCCTTTCGTTTTAAGGCGGAGCAAGAGAAGAGTGGTGATGTCGGAGATCACTCAGGGAAACTCGAAAGAGAACCTTGAGGCGAAGAAACAGAGAGCGGGCCGACTCTCACAAATGCGAGATTATCTTTTGAGCACGAGTAGAAAAACAGTGTAAAAGCATAGGCAGCAAGAGATTGCTATCAGGCCCTTTATTCTATACTTGCATTGTTATTTTGTACTTCATCTTTATATTTATACAATGGAAGTTCTATTTCTACATTTGTCACTCTCTTAGCACGCATGAGTAGCTAAACTAGTCGAATGGGTTGAGAAGAACTAAGCTAACATGACCTAGGAAGTTCATTGCTTGCAATGGTCTTATTTTATGTTGTGCCAAATACCCTTTAGAGCTACTCGAGAGAGAGTCTAAAGAAAGAACCTAATGACTCAAGAGAGCTAGGTTAGAATATGGACTCGAGAGAACAAGATTAGAACTGTATAAACAAGAGATAAGGACTTAGAGATAAGCTCTGTTTGTCAACCTGCATTACATGCATCCTAGAGATGGGAATGATATTATGTGGTCGCCTAATTTTTGTGTGTGTCATTTCGTTATTGCATGAATAAGAATAGAGGCTTATGTATAGTCCCTTAGACTTAGTGCATATATCGCATGGCATTCACACCGAGAGGTGGTTTACTGTTGTATGCATGTTGCATGATCGCATAGCATGAACGCATCCTAGGAAGTGTTAGCCGAAACTTTTCTCAACCCTTTCACTGCATACTTATCACATTTCCTGGTCATCAACTCTTTTCAAACTCCACCGCATTTGTTTAATTTTCATTAACGCAAACAACAATCCCAACACTTTATTTATTTATCCGGTTACCGTAAAGTTTTCATAAAAATTACCAACGCAACCTGTTTTTACAAGTCCCTGAGTTCGACCCTGAACTTACTAGGAAACTCAGTGGAATTTACACTTGGATTCCGCTGAGGAAACTTAAGTGCACAACGCAATTTCACCATCGCATATCATCCATAATTCACTTCATAAAAATCAAGCATCAACTATAGTAAAGCTTGCTAATATGTAGACTCAAGTCTTATCATTAGTCTTTCTCCACCTATCATAGGCATCACGACCATTTCGTGATGCATTGAGTCCAAGGATTGGGGGACTGATAACTTGTAGAAATACAAGTTATTGATGCCACCTTATCTAGATATTGCGGCCAAAAGTTAGTAACCATGCACCAATTGTATGAAGATTAGCCTAGTATGAAAATAATTAAAAATGTTTGCGCTTACACCCACTAACGCCAAAAAGATGGAAGTCAAGCCAAACTTTACTCTGTTTTGCAGGAGACCAAGTCACCGTTTGCACTCAAGGCTCATGAGAAACTAATTAATGCATCTTTGCCACATTACGCACGTCGATCAACCATGAAGAGACGATTACCGAAGTAACGACGCAATGCGACAGTCAGTCCAGAGCTATGATTCAACTGCATGCGGTAATAAAAACAAACATCGCATGCGAACCTATGATCGAAAGATGCAACTAAGCAACGCGAGAGCGGGGGATTGAGACACGTGTACAACTAACAGTTGTGCAGAATTAATAGTCTGATTGCATAGCAAAAGGAATAATATTCCTCCATCTGCAGATTTACCATAACCATCAGTGGGACCACAAGCCAGAGTCAAAGATCTACTCCTATAAATACCCCATTGATTTAAAGAAAAGTATATATTTGATATGGGGCTAAGTGCTAACAAGATTTTATAGAGAAAAGGCTGAGCTGAGTGCTGAAAAGAAGAAATCCGGGAAGAGAACGAGATAAGGCGCGAGAGGTGAATCTCAGATCCGACCTGCCACTAACCCAATCGAAGCTCTGTGTAGAGACCTCTGCTACTGATGGAGCAAGCCTGAGAGGGAAGCTCTTCCTACCATCGAAACCATTCTATCCGGCAAGCAATCTCCATCGAACCTTATGCCAAGACATTGGCACTTGCTTGTATTTGTTCTATCTATCTTTCATTGTATTCCATAGTTTCTTTATCTCATCATTCACACATCATGTATCAAACGCTTAGTAGAAATATTAAATGTTTCGATAGATTCCATCTACCATTTTCTGTATGTTTCCGTTCACCCATTAGTCACTTTCTTTATGATGTTTTCTTAATCCCCTAATGAGCAATATGAATCACCAAGAACTTAATATATATTAAAGTTATAAAAATACGTTTAGCTAAAGCATGCTAGACAGCATCCTCACCTGTGAGAGCATAAGTGAAGATGTCATTCTGATCTGTCGAGAGAAGGTCAGAAGAGTGCATTAACTAAAGCGAGTAGTACTTCCAGACATGGAAGCAACCTTGCATTCATTACGCTAGACTCTGTTTCACCACAGACATGTGGGGAACACAGCGATCACTGAAAGGTGTACGCCAAGAGAAGAGCGGAACAGTATTTGTACCTTCAAATCCAATTAAGGTCTTGTGTTGTTTGTAATACTTATCTTTCTCTTCTATTCTGTTCATAAGACTTGTCGTCGCATCCCACGTTTTTGCACAACCTTCACAGTCAGCCTTAATCCTAGCATCTTGTACATGAAGCCTGTTTCTTGTAACATCTAGCTTAGGTTTATTGTATTTTTATGTTTTATCGCATCTTTATTGTTTTTCTTTATTTTACTGCAATTTACTTACTTGTACAAACTCCTTTATAAAGAATTGAAAACCTGGTCGCATATACCATGAACATACCGCAATAACCGACACCATTTCCTCGTGTTCGACCTCAGATCACACCGAGAAACTTGCGGTGGAATTACACTTGGTTCCATCGTAAGGAAACTTGTGACAACGCAGAACATACTACATGAACATTCCAAATTAACGCATAAATAGAAGTAGTATCGTATCATCATGAGCACTTAATATCATACATCCCAAAATACGTTACAATCATCCATGCGTTGTGTGACATAAGACACATTTTATGTCTTACAGGGACATTCCTTTGTTAGAACAAATTTGAGGTCATCGATGACCAAGACGGTGTTAATCATATTTTTCCATGTGGCGTAATTCTCATCGTTTAATTTATCAGCACCAAGTAAGGAGATTACAACGCTAGTCATGATTATAAGATGTTGATACAAAACAAATTATTTATATTAGATATCTTTGCAAAAACTCATCTAATCCAATTAAATTTAGCAAATTTCTTAAAGAACCGTAATATCATTTAATTTTGCAATTATACTTCAATGATTTAGAATAAATGCCACATTGGGTTTATAGTTATTCCTTCATTGAATTGAGACATTCTCAATCAATTATACCAGAATAACTTTTATTCCTATAACATTCAATTACCATTGATTTGGTAAAAAAAATTATTAACTTGCTTAATGTTTTCTTGTAAGTGTAACCCTTCATTTTCAATCATATAACCCTACCCCAATTAGCCTACCTCAAGGAAGAACATAATTGGTGCAATTGACTATAGTGATTTTATTCATTTCTAAAGTTCGCTCTGTCCCTTTCCATGCAAATATCTTCCTAACGGAGACGCTCCCAGGACGCCACGAGGCCGAGCATGGAAAAATATGACAAACTAATGAAAGAGACTATAGGATATGTTGACACACATCCTTCTCTCACTTACTATAAACATTTTCTCCATTCACCTTGATATTGACCCATGCAAATACCTTCCTAAGGGACGGTGTGCCCAAGGCACCACGAGGCCAAACATGGATCTCATGGTGTGAACTTTTAGGGAGAACATGAGTGAAAAAAATGATATATCATATATATCTTTTTCCTCCCACTAAGTGTTTTAGAACTTCAGGTTTATTAACTTAGATAAATCCAGCTAACTAATTTAAGTAAGTCATTATTAATTTGCTCAATATGATGTTTATATTGAATAGTTTGACAATCTATGATTTTTCATTTATTAAACATTTTTAACAAATCTGATCATGTGTTGCATGCTTATAAAATACTTGTCTAACTCACCTTCCAGATTGGTTCCCAAATAGGGGTATTCCGTTTTCATCAGCTTACATACCCCAACCTTCAGAACCTTCCTTAGACAAAGGTCTCTTATAGACAATTATTTTGTAAATTTAATCTTTTATTGTTTCAAATTAATCCTATTAAAAGAAAAATAAAAGATTATCTTATTTCTAATCATATTAGAAATATTTACATAAGTCTAGGTGAATTAATTTTAAATCATTTAAAATTAGTTAAGAACTATGTTTGCATGCAATTATAGATTTTAATCTAATTCATTAAACTTATAACTTTTATAATTAATGAAATTATTAAAACCTATAACATGCATCTAATGACATTAATCAAATATAACAATTATATTTACTAAGTAATGTCATACTCAATGCAGTTTCATTTTAATCATATAATATAAAAATTATATTAATCAGTAATAAAAATTAAAAGCATATTCATCATATATATATAACAATTATATTAAAGTATGATACATGGAAATGTTTCAACGCATGCAATCACATATATAATTATATTAATTATGATGCATGTGCATGATTATAAATATAACATTTATATTAAATATGATGCATAAATAATGTTTATCTTAAAGTGTGATTTTTAAAACTATATGACATACACTATGCAACATATAAATTTAAGTATACATCAAATGTAGAAAATTAAAGAAACAGTAAAAACAAACTAAATTTTGGCACCCCTCAAAATGTAATTAAATCAATATAACAATTATATTAAATTAATTACTTAAAATATAAAAAAATACAAAAATCAAAATTTTAAAAGAAAAGCTAAAGAAAACCGCTGTAGAAGGCTTGAACCCATGAACTGGCGGTCAACTACAATGTGCGTCACACATCCAGAGCATAGTTGCGCAGGTGGGAGCGTCGCTGCACTCTGATCCTCTTTCNCACGCAGTGCCACTACGCTGAAGAAGAACGCCGCGACGCTCCACACGGTTTCTCCCGAGTGCCGTTGTGCTTCATTTTGCTCTGTAAACCTTCTCCTTCTTCGTTTTCCATCAGTTTCTGCTCTAAAATCCGGTCTCCACAGCAAATGCTTCACCACAAATGACACGAACTAATACAAACTCGATAGCAATTATAAATGTCCAAAACAACGAGCCCTTACAACTTTAGTCAACATTAAAGCATTAAATATAAGTGTCAAAACTTGAAACTACCCATTTTTGCAAATCAACAATCACAATGCAGTAAACTCATCTTTTCTCTGATTTTCTTTTCAAAATGGAAAAAAAAAATTGTACGATTTGGCTCTAATACCAATTGAAGAAATCGAATTTCTCGCAGAAGCACGTAAACGCCGTACAATTTGAAATTAAATTTGAAGAATTGTGAAATGCAGAGAAACGACGTGCGGGAAAATTACATGATAAACATTGCAATAACTTAAAGCATGCTTTCTACTAAGAATTTGTGGAAGAGAGAACTCACCCTTGACGAAAAACTTCTTCACGCAAATCCTCTTGAAGTATCACGAACACTGGAACTCTACTCGCCTTTCTACGAACAGAGAAAGACCTTCAGTAGGGACACCACCAAAAATGATCTTCCTCGTTATTTTCTAGGAACAAGGAATTGGATGTGTGAGCTTCAAAATCTTTTTTGTAGAGTGAATTTGTCAAATAGAATTCTTTTTTAGGAAGAGAGAGTTTTTATAGTATGCTATCACTTCTGTGTTCTATGTCCTGTGTTTTCCCAAAACACATATAATAGAGAAGAGTGATGGAAGGGGAATTATAATAATTCCCTCTCACGTCCTGCTAAACTAACTCCCATGCCATGGAGAGTTAACTTTAATTTTAATAATTTTATATTATAATTAATATTAATAATATAATACTTATATAATATGGTTAACTGACTATTTAATAGACCATATTATATGTATTATAATCACATTAAAATGTAACTCTCTCTTGTAATTTATAATTTTAATATGAATCTTATTCACATTAAATTTTAACTTATAATATTTATATAAAATCTTATTTATATAAATAAATTTGAATCTCATTCAAATATTTATCTCTCAAATTATATAGATTTATAAATATATTATAATTAACTTATATATTAATATATTGTATACATTATACTTTATATTAATCATGTTAATATAATTAATAACTTAAATCCCTAATAATTTGAACAATTCAAATTATTCTAAAAATAATATTTTCTTGTATTTTGTCCTTAGCGAGGCTAACAATGGGACCTTATAGACCTATAATTAGAAGCTCCCATATAAGAAATTAATCAATTAAACTCTTTAATTAAATTAAATCAATATTCATTAACGTTGTTGATTACTCCACTAAAGACCAACAGTTGCACTTCTTCGCACAGTATATATATTTCTATCGACATGAGATAACAAATCAACAGTAATTATCCTTTCACAAATTAATCAAAACTACAACTGGGTCAAATTACCGTTTTAATCGCTTGTAGTTACATCAAACTCCTTAAGTACCACTAATTCCTCTAAAATGAGCAAACAATCTATAGTCCTAAAGAAACTCTTTATTCAAAAAACCCCCTGAGCAGAAGGCAAATCTTTCCAACCCCATTGTGACAGAATTAAAGGCATTCACAACATAACAGAACAGTATGCAATCTTCTAACAAATTACAGCATGCATCAATAATTAAATATAAAAGGAGTGAGAGACATACCTTTTAAAGAACTCTTCTTCTTTTGATCTCCTCGTCACTCGTAGGGTTACAAAAACCCACGGTGGGCGGGTCTCCAGACCCGTTCGGATCGGGATTCCCGGTTGGGTTTGGATGGGAGTGGGGTCAAACTGGGGAAATTATCGGCCCCATCCGGGGATGGGGCGAGAGGACGAGGACAGTATCCCCAACCCTCGATTTTATATATTTTATTTTTATAAATATATATTTGAATAATATAAAATAATTAATTTATATATATGTTTATAATATTAATAGGTAGTTTGGAGCCAAAAACTAAAAAAAAAGCCCAAAATTAAAAACTAAAAAGCCAAGAAGGAAAAGCTAATTTCTCATCTCCTTCCTCTTCCTTCCCTTTCCCTAATTCCCTTCTCTTCTGACGGTGACCAGCGACCAGCCCCAGTCGCCCGAAAAATACCTACCTTTCCTTTCCCTTTTGGCTTTCCCTTATCTTCTTGCTCATGCACCGCGCCGTGCCCTAGTACCTCCTTGAGTTGACCGCCACCGAAAATGCCACGTCATACCCTAGTACCTGCGACTGCCCAGTACCCTAGTACCCTAGTGATCGAAAACGCCCAGTTCCCGCCGAAAACAAAAATATCGCGTCGTGCCCTAGTGACCAAAAACGAAAACGCGACCACTGGCCCTAGTTCTCTAATCTCTAACGCAACCGCCAATCATGAAGCCAGTACAAATTTCCTTTTGTTTTCCTTTCGAGTTTCATTTTTTCCCATGAATTTCTTAGTTTTCATCTTCAGACTTTTTTTTCTATCTCCTTCCTCAATGCTTGTTAATTAGAACAACTCCACCAAATTTGTTTGTTAATTAAGATTACACGATAACATTGGTAAGTAGAACAACTCCACCAAATTTGTTTGTTAATTAAGATACATTTGTAGGTTAATTAAGTATAAATATGTTCTGTTTTGGAGAGTGCCAAAGAAGTCCAAATAAAGATTTGTTTGTGTGTTTGGTTTCAAAGTCCATAATGGTAAAAAACTCTTGAAGGAGAGATGATGGCTAAGTAGAAATGAGAAAAGTTTCTCACAATAAGATAAAAGGATATAGTGTTTATTCAATTTTGATTTTTCCAAGTAGTAGAGAACTTTTTCACTCAACTTTGAAACTTTTTGTAATACTTATATTTTGTAAAATTTTTCCTATCAAAATCAATAACAAATTAAGTGGTTTATGTATAAGTAAACATTTTCTTCTATAAGGATTCCATTTAACATAAGTTTCTCAGTTCTCTAGTTCACGATGTGACCTAAAGACTAAAGATAGGTTTTTAAATTAAATCTTTGGTAGGTTGAAAATAATGTCTTCATCACCTTCTACAAATAAAGATTCTCCAAGTCCAATTCCAAGTCCAATCCCAGATCCAACCCCAGATTCAACCCCAAATTCAACACCAAATTTAACTTCATGCTCTCCGAGTGATGATAATTTGAATGTTGATAATTATGTTATTCTTGATGAGGATATTGAGAAGGGATCTTTAAAGAGGAGATTGACATCGGTTGTTTGAAACTATTTTAAGAAATAAAAAATAGATGAAGTAGACAAGGCGGTTTGTAATTATTGCAAACGAAAATTAGGGGGTGAAAGTAAAAATGGAACCAAACATTTGCATGATCATATTAAGATATGTCCATATAAAGGACAAAAGAACATACGACAATCCCTATTGAATTCTGACAGGGAGAAGAACAATACATTGAGTTTATATAACTTCGATCAGGAAGCTACAAAAAAAGCATTAGCTAGGATGATAATAAGACATGAATATCCTCTCTCAATAGTTGGACTATATTGTATTGTTCATATAGGAATCAGTGGTACTTAAGGAGTGAGATGTAACTATAGAGGCAAAACGGTAATTTGGCCCAGCTGTACTTACGAGCATCTGTGAAGGGTCATCATACTCATGATTGGTTATATCTGATGGACACAGAAATATATCTGTGGTAAGAAGAGTTCAGCTGTTGGTCTTTAGTGGAATGCCTGACAGTTAATGGATGGTGGATCTCGTGGCTATAGAGTATAGTCAGCTATTTAGTACCATTGGAGCTTCAAGCCACAGGTCCATAAGGTCCCCTAGGTAGCTTGGATAAAGTCGAGAACCAGTGTTTGGGTTAATTTGAAATGTTCAAATTGACAAAAGGAAGTTCAATTATATATGATATAATTGGACTGGTTAATTATATATGATATAATTGGCTAAATGTATGAGATACATTATTTTGGAGAAAATTAGATATAAATATGATTTATATCAAGTAAAGGAGAAAATACTATAGTAGATTAATTTAAAATGTTCAAATTGACAAAAAGAAGTTCAATTATATATGATATAATTGGACTGGTTAATTATATATGATATAATTGGCTAACTGTATGAGATACATTATTTTGGAGGAAATTAGATATAAATATGATTTATATCAAGTAGAGGAGAAAATACTATAGTAGATATGTGATATCAAAGTATAGGTTAAAAATATAATATGATTATATTTATTAATATTTTAATTGGTTAATTATATGATAATTAATCCAAAAATCACGTTCAAACATGGGTTAGTGGGATCTATCGGTTATTGTAACCGGTGAAATAAAAATGAAATTGTTTCATTTTGAATAGTTCATCAATCGTCCAAAAAGAAATCAGAGAGCGCGCATTGGTGAAAAGAAAAACGATCACTTAAGTAAATCGAGAGCCTATACGATAGTCCTTCTCCGATCATCCACCTCGCACCTAAACAATCGCACACTAGTTCTTACACGATCACATAGCTTCTCTAAACGATCGTATAGTGTGTCGATTTTGCTAAATGATCGTATACCGTTTTCTAAACGATCGTTCAGTAAAATCTACACGATCATGTAGCTTCTCCTAAACGATAAGCAGTTTGCTATGTGATAGCGCCTTTTTTCCCTCCCATTTGTTTATCGCCTATACGATTCGTGTTTCCTCCTTCCTCTACCAAATTCACCAAAGACCACGCTTTGGGTTCTCACTCCGAGAATACCCGGGGCTCTTTTCTAGTGGTTTCGTCCCCGTTGTGTTCGTGAGTTCGCGGTTGTTCGTGCTGCTACGGTCGACGCTTCTGCTGGGCATTGGTAGATTGCGTGGAAGTTTTCCGCTGCATTGAGTGTCAAAGTTTGAAGAACGTCTTCAACTCGTATGGCAATCTTTCCCTTGTTTTTTGTTGTTCATAGCATGTCGTTAATTAAGATTTGTTTACATAACTGTATGTTTTGAATGTATAATGTGTATTTCGGTCACGGTGAGATCGAAGTGATCCGAATGCGCTCATGGAACTCTTCGGTAAAGGCTCATCCCGCATGTAATAGATTGGGTTTTTCATTCCCTTTTTTTTGTAAAGGTTCATCCCGATCCATTAATTCTTTATTTATTACATGCGATGTATATTTTTTTTATATGTCATATGGTATGAACATATAGTAAATCCCACCTTAGGTTATGCAATGGTCATGCATCATCTCTTTATTATAATTTTTATAATTTAGAGAAGCATGATTTTAATTATGTAAGAGCATGGTCATGCATCATATAATATAAGAGTTATATTTATGCATGCATAAAAAGTATTGACATGCATCATCTTTATATTATAATTGTTATAGTATAAGGGTGAATGATAGCATGTTTGCTTGGTTGTTACGCATTATATAAAAGTTATATATAGTAATGACCGAACATTGCATGAAGCATGATACATAGGTTACTTTATAAATGTTATAAACATCTCGTTGTGCGCAATGGTTTTACTTGTTTCTTTTTAATAGTTAAAGAGAAATTAGAACTAAAAGAAATAAGAAAGACATACATACTCACTTAGATTTAATTCATGGTTTTAAAGTGTTTAAAACTTGGATCACACAGACCTAAGATCACGGTTCTAATACGATTAGCAACCCTAAGGCTTTAATCTTTTAATCAGTTTAATGGGATTAAATTGGCTAATAAAAAGTTAAAATGTGGTAAATCTATCTATAAGGGACCTTTTGTCTAAGGCGGGTTCTCTCTAGGCTGGGGTATTTAAGTTGACGGAAACGTAACACCCCTACCTGGGAACTTACCTGGAAAGGTGAATTAGATAGATTTGATGCATGCATGTAAGTTCAGAACAGTCCATTAAAGTGTTTAAATGTGACTACTTGAACTTGTTCATTTTTCATAGACAAACGTTATTTATGAGCAGAGTTTAAAAAGATGACTTAGACTAAAATCAGTAGTCGGATTGTCTAGGTTAATGAATCCCTAGGTAGAACATTCAGTGGGAGGTACTTGGGGCATAAGATGCTTCACTTAAACCTTTCACGTTTCTCCTAAATAGTCCACACCATGAGATCTACCCTCAGCCTCGCAGCACCTTTGGCATGTCCCCCTAACGAATGGTGTTTGGGTAGGTCAATGTCAAAATGGATGGAGAGTGTGTTCATAGTAAGTGGGAGCAGGAAGTGCGACAGCATATCCCTCGGTCTCCCTCGTTAGGTTGAATAAAGTTACTGCACATCGCCTCGAGGCACCCTAGGAGTGTCCCCCTAAAGGATGGCAGTTTTGCGCATTTCTTTATTTGATCTCCTATGAGAGGATAAGGTAACTTAGTCTCTTGTTCTAATCTGCTTCTTCTCTACGGTGGGCTTATTAGGGCGGGACTCTGGTACTGAAAAAGAGGAGTTACACTTACGCAGAATAGTTAAAGGTTAACAATTCTGGACTGAAAAATGGTGGTTGTTAGGTTCAATTCCAAGAGTTGGTTCTGCCTAATGGTTGAGAATGTCTCATCCCAGCGAAAGGGTAACTGATCACCCCACCAGTGGCATTTGTCCTGCCTCACTGAAGCATCATTTCAAAATAGAAGTCTATAACTTAGGGCACTTGAAACTGTTTTGCAAAACTGATTGGTTTAAAAGTGGTTTACCAAATTCTAATAAAGTTTTGTTCGTATTTTAGCAAAATTTTCAAAATGGCAATAGCCACGTTAGCATTACTAAACGCCAAAAAACTTACTAGCGATAATTTTGCAACATGGAAACACATGATCACGACGATCTTGATCATCGGGGATCTCATGTTCGTTCTCACGGAGGCTTATCCTCCTATTCTAGCTCCTAATGCCACTCGAAATGTTTGAGAGGCATACGAGCGATGGACAAGGGCGAATGAGAAGGCTTGAGCCTACATCTTGGCAAGTCTTTCTGAAGTCTTGGCCAAGAAATATGAGCCTATGATCTCAGCGCGTGAGATCATGGAGTTCCTGCGGGGGATGTTTGGACAACCGTCTGAACAACTTATGCATGAGGCTCTTAAATACATATTCAACTCCAAAATGGAAGAAGGCACCTATGTTTGTGAACATGTGCTTAACATGATGGTCCACTTTAATGTGGCAGAGTTGAATGGGTCTACCATTGATGAGGGCAGCCAGGTAATCCTGCATTCTTTGCCGAAGAGCTTCCTGCACTTTGTTAGCAATGTGATTCTTAACAAAGTGAAATATAACCTTACAAATCTCCTCTACGAGTTGCAGATATACCAATCTTTACTGAAAAGTAAGAAGAGGTAAAAGGATGAGGCAAATGTTGCTTCATCCTCCAGGACGTTCCATAGAGGTTCGACCTCAGGAACGAAGTCTGCACCTTTTACTTCTAACACTGCAAAGGGGAAGAAAAAGAAGGGTGGTAAGGGAAAAGGGAAGACACTTGCTAACCCACCGCCTGTCGCCCAAAGAGGCATCCACAAGTTGCTAAAGGAAAGTGTTTCCACTGCAACCAAGATGGACACTAGAAGAAAAACTGTCCTCGGTATCTGAAAGAGAAGAAAGCAGCCTAGGCTAAGGCCAAGGCTGATAAAGGTAAATGTGATATACTTGTTCTTGAAACTTGTTTAGTGGAGAATGATGATTTTGCCTGGATAATTGATTCGAGTGCCACTAATCATGATTGTTTTTCTTTTCAGGGGATTAGATCTTGGCAACAGCTGGAGGCTGATGAGATGACGATGCGAGTAGGCACCGGGCATGTCGTCTCAGCTGTGGCAGTGGAAGGACTCCAGTTAGCTTTACAGAATAGGTTTCTTGTTTTACATGATGTATATATTATTCCCAAACTAAAGAGGAACCTTATTTCTATAAAGTGTTTATTGCAATGTAAATATACTATCTCGTTTAATGTGGATAAAGCGTTTATTCATAAAGATGGTTTTTTTATTTGCACAGCAAATCTGGAATCAAATTTATATGTGCTAAGGCCGTTAGTCATTAATTCCCTCCATAATACTGAATTTTTCAGAACTGCCATAACTCAATCAAAACGTCGACAAATTTCTCCAAAAGAAAATGCCCAACTTTAGCATCTTCGTTTATGGCACATCAATCTCAATAGGATTGAGAGATTGGTGAAGAATGGACTTCTAAGTGAGTTTAAAGAAAATTCTTTACCAGTGTGCGAATCTTGCCTCGAGGGTAAGATGACTAAATGACCTTTTACTGGAAAAGGTTCTAGAGCCAAGGAGCCTTTTGTGTTAGTACATTCTGACCTTTGTGGTCCTATGAATGTGCGAGCCCGAGGTGGCTATGAGTATTTTATCAGTTTCACTGATGATTACTCTAGGTACGAGTATGTTTATCTTATGCAACGGAAGTCTGAATCCTTTGAAAAGTTCAAAAATTTCAAGGCTAAAGTTGAAAATGTATTAGATAGACAGATTAAAACACTTCGATCGGATCAAGGTGGAGAGTTTTTGGATTCGGCATTCTAGGATTATTTGATAGAACATGGAATCGTTTCCCAACTCTCAGCGTTGGGTACACCTCAGCAGAATGGTGTAGCGGAGAGGAGAAATAGGACTTTGTTAGACATGTTTCGCTCGATGATGAGTTACGCTTCCTTACTAGACTCGTTTTGGGATTTCGCAGTGGAGACTGCGGTATACATACTCAACTGTGTTCCCTCTAAGAGTGTTGCAAGAACACCTCTAGAGTTGTGGCACGGGCGTAAAGCTAGTTTATGTCACTTCCGCATTTGGGGTTGCCCTGCACATGTGCTTGAGGCTAATTCCAAGAAGTTGAAACCACAATCGAGGTTATTCTTCTTTGTAGGCTACCTCAAAGGTACACGAGGGGGTTATTTTTATAATCCGATGGAAAATAGGGTGTTTGTTTCAACAAATGCTACTTTCCTGGAGGAAGATCATATAAAGAAGCACAGTCCACAAAGAAAAGTCGTGCTGCGTGAGCTTTCCAATGAAACTACTGAAACTTCAACAAGAGTTGTTGAAGAGCCTACTACATCAGCAAGAGTTTTTTATGGGAGTTCATCTAGTAGGTCAGTTCCACCTCAAGAGTTGAGGGAACCTCGACGTAGTGGGAGGGTTGCGAAGCCACTCGTTCGCTATCTAGGTTTCACAGAAATCCTTGCTATGGTAGCAGATGGCGACATTGAGGATCCGTTGTCTTATAAGAAGGCAATGGAGGATGTTGACCAGGATGAATGGTCAAGGCCATGGAACTCGAGATAGAGTCGATGTACTTCAACTCAGTATGGGATCTTGTAGATCAGCCTGATGGGGTTCACCCTATAGGTTGTAAATGGATCTACAAGCACAAACGGGATGCTGATGGGAAGGTACAGACCTTTAAGGCTCGACTTATGTCAAAGGGTTATACCCAGGTAGAGGGAGTCAATCCGCATCCTTCTGTCCATTGCAGCTTATTATAATTATGAGATCTGGCAAATGGACCGTTAAGACGACCTTTCTAAATGGCAATCTTGAGGAGACCATTTACATGGTGCAACACCCAAGGGATTATAGCCCAAGGTAGAAAAAGGTTTGTAAACTAAATCGGTCCATAACAGGCGTCTCGATCTTGGAACATACGGTTTGATACTGCGATCAAGTCGTATGGCTTTGACCAAAGAACATTGATGAACCTTGTGTCTACAAGAAGATCATCAAACAGCTTCAGTAGTCTTCTTAGTGTTGCACGTAGACGATATCCTACTCATGGAATGAGATTGTATATCTACTGACTGGCAGTTAAGAACTGGCTAGCGACCCAATTCCAAATGAAAGATTGGGAGAGCCCTAGTTTGTTCTAGGTATACAGATTTTTGGGATCGTAAGAACAAAGTGCTAGGCACACTATCTCAGGCATCGTACATTGACAAGAATGTTGCTCAAGTACTCGATGCAGGACTCTAGGATTGGGCCTACTGCTGTTTAGGCATGGAGTCACTTTGTCTAAGGACATTGTGTCCTAAGATGCCTCAGGCGGTTGAGGAGAGATGAGACGGATCAGTCTAACAGTCCATTTTAATGTTGCTGACCTATTTACGAAGGCTACAATGTTTAAGGGTCACCTACGGAGCATGGGTCTACAGGATCGCACTCAGCTGGAATAGGGCAAGTGGGAGAATTTTTGTACTGGACTTTTATGCCCCTAGTTTATTGTTTTATAATAGTTTTTTATATACACCCCACTTCGCTATAAAACAAGTGGGAGATCGTTGGGGTTGATTCCCTAAAGTTTCATGTCCTGTAGTTTCTAAACAGTTTGTACGAACGCTTGTGTTGTATAATATATGATATTTACTTCACATCTTGTATTTTGGCTCAGTTGCTTGTTTTATTTGCTTTACCACAAACCAATAAACATAAAATCCTTGGTTATCTATATGTGACTCAAGCATGTATGGTTGGGGTTGGGGACATGCGAGCGGGGGCGTCATACAAGTGGATCATGTCTTGAGTGATAACCAAAATGGTCTGTAGTATATGGATATAGGAGGGAAACCTTATCCTGGTAACGCTACGGAAGCGGCCCGCTTTGTGGAATGGTCACAAGTATTGTGACTTGTCACAAATGGGCTGATCCTGATTATTCGTGTTGGGGACATGCGAGCGGGGGCGTCCTATACAAAGAGTTTGTGTAAGACCTGACCACGAAGTGTTAACGTCTCGTTGTATAACACCGTTCATGACAAAGACTTCACTTCACTAGGATGACCATAGGTAACATGACCTCAATCCTAAGTGAGTTGGGAACTCCTACCATTGAGGGCGGTCCTTTGATTTGTATAGGTGCAAGTGGCCAGGTCTCCAATTCAAACCTACCATTTTGGGGATTCGTTTGATTCGGGAATTGGATCTCAGCTACACAAGATAGAATTCAAAACAGCTTTGACCTCAGTTGGGTACCTTATTCTAGTAACACCATTGAATGCGGCCTACTCTGTAGTTATTACAAAGAGTTGTAAAATGTTACATACGATGTGATCCTAATTTATACATGTTATGACATGAGGAGTGGGGGTGTCCTATGCAATGAGTTTTCATAAGATCAAGACCAAGAAATAAGTCACTCTTACTTTATAACGTTATTTACTGTTTAAGACTGACTATTTCACCTAGATGACCTGGGTAACTCGATCTTAATCCTGAGCTAACTATGAATTCCTGTTTATTCGGGATTGCCTTTAGATTTGCATAGTTGAGGGTTGGCTTAATAGCGCCGGCTCAATAAGATTCCCATTTCAGGCGTAAGACCAGATCGATAGCTGAGGACATAGGGTGCAAGACGGAGTTCACGCCTACCCGATTTAGGGATAGGAGAAAGGTTATTCTCTCAAGTACTGAATCCAGGTCTTGAACAAGGGGCCCCATTCTCTCACTGGGCTCAGAGAGTTTGGTTTGGTGATTGGATCACAAACAAGTAGTTAATTGGAGGATCAGTAAGGACTTGAGGAATAAAACGTAATCTCGGGGGTAAAACAGATATTTGACCCAGCCGTTATTACGAACAACCTGTGAAGGGTCGACTTCCTGATTATGGTTAAATCATATGGACATAATATATCTACAGTGAGGGGAGTGCAACTATGGACTTTAGTGGAATGACCCATTAGTTAACTTCAATGCCAAAATTAGTTAATTTGAGTGCTTAAATGATCCTTGTGCTTCCGCTGTTGTTGATACAATTCTACAATTAGTATCAGAGCATCAAATAAGCATTCAATTCGGTTTAATTTTGGTTTGGTGGGTGTTTCATATGAGAAATATGAAACTGGTTCAATGATATGGTTTTCTAAGTTTTGGCTGTATAATTCTCTTTAATTTCTCATTTAAATTTGTAATTGGCTCTTGCTTGATGAGCTTTAATGTGTTCCCAAGAGTCTATAATTTATTTGGAGTCATTAGAGTTGAAATTAAGCTGTTAATCGAAGAAACAAACGAAGAGGCCAAGTTGCAGTTCCAGAAAATCAGCCTCTTTTCTTATCATCGCTGAGGCTTCAGTTGCTAAACGATCGTCTAGCTCCAGATGCTTCACAATGTGAAGAAAAGCTAGATGATCGTATAGCAATGGGCACTGATCGTTTAGATACGGAGCTAAGCAATCGTGTAGACATAGTGCTTAGCGATGCGTTGAATTTTCTATGCGATGGAACTAAACAAATCGCTTACCTACGATGCTGAACAACGCAATGATGTTTTATACGATGGAGCTAAGTGATCATTTAAGCTACGACGGATACTAAACGATGACATGCAGTGCTAGACGATGGTGTTAAGCGATCGTTTGGTTCTATACGATAGAACTAAGCAATAGTGATGAAGAGCTATACGATAGCCTTGAGCGATCGCTTACTTCGATCGTTTATCTTTGATCGGGAGCTAAACGATGCGTTGAGTTGCTAGGCGATAGCACTACACGATCGTTTACCTCTATGCAGGAGCTAGGCGATGCGTCGAGTTTCAATGCGATAGCACTACGTGATCGTTTACCTTTATGCGGGAGCTAGGCGATGCGACGAGTTGCTATGCGATAGCACTACGCGATCGCATACCTTCGTGCGGCAGTTGGGCGATGCGTTGAATGCTATACGATGGCATTAAATGATCGTTTACCTTTTCGCGTGCTAAACGATCAAGCATTTACTAAATGATCTGGAAAAATGCAAGACAATGGTCGTCATTGCTAAACGATGAGACTTAGCGAAATGCTGAACATGTGCAAAGGTTGCCAGTTCGACCGGTTCTCTTATGGTCTAGTCCGGTTCAGCTTCGAATGGTTCTTGGCTGCTTCAGTTCAGACTTGGCTGGTCTGGTTCAAACAATTCGGGTGTAGTTCAAGCTACTTGAGTTCGTTTTGGAGCGATTCGAGCGGTCTGGGAGTGGTTCGAAAGCTATTTTGTAATAGTTAGGCTTCTGTTTGCTTGTTTTTTGCCAAAACTAAAAACCATATCAGTCTGTGTTTAATTATTTATGCATTTGATGTATGTTATAATTAAATAAATGTTGTATGTGTATATAGTATGTCATTTAGATTTAAAATCCCACCACAGGAAGCATGTAACATGCATTGAAAGTATGTTATAATTGTTATAATATATAGTATGCATGTTAAGGTTTCTTGTATTTAATATAAATGTTATATTAAATTTGAATGCCTCATGTATGTTATGGATGAATAGCATGTCTAAAGTTTTATAAGTTGTTATAAAATTGGGTTAGACATTTAAAATCCATAAACAATAGTTGCAAGCTCACGTAGGTTGACCACCTGTTTTAATTGTTAAAACTTATAAAACATAGGTTACTTAAGTTGATGGGTTACGGAACACCTCCAAACTGAGGATTATGGTCGAATAATTGAGGGTTGGTAACCGGTTTTATGAGCATACGTGAGTTATGTGAGGTAATAAAATGGTTTATCACCTAGACATCGTAGGTTACAATCCAATTATAAGAGTTATACTTGGATAAACTACATAGACTTAGGGTTGTTTTATTAGCTGAAAAGAACCTAAGTATAAATCTACCCAACATAGAACACTTCAGTGGCGATTTAATAACTTCTAAATGATATAGTTATTAGAAAATTTCAGTGGGAGATTAATAACATATACAATACGTTATTTTTAGCTCTCACGTATCTAAGAGTTCACAATCCAGATTTAAGTGGTATTTTTTGTCACCCTGGAACTGACCTCCATTCGGAAAGTATTTTTTTGCTTAAATCTAGATTTTGGTGAATAAGAGGAATTTGTTCAAATATAAGTCTATTATATGATATATAGATTTCAACTGTCACGTCTCCACATAGTTTATACCGTGAGATTCATATGACGCTTCGTGTCACCCTGGAAGTGGTCTCCATTCGGAAAGTGTTTTATATGAGTCAATATCAAGGTAAATGGAGGAAGTAGTTCATAGTAAATGGGTGAAGGATATGTGTCAATATATCCTACGGTCTCCTCCATTAGTCTAAACCGTGAGATTCCTATGTTGCACCTGCTGGTTTGCTTTAGGCGGCCTTTTGCTAGTTGTTTAGCGACGGCTATCCCATCGGATGGTTGTAACATAGGATTCGGAAAACACGGGCTTCAGTAAAATGAATAGGGTCTTATAGTTCCGTTTTGGATGTTGTCTTCTATTTCGGAGGCAAATTCATATCGTCCTATAAGATCTGAAAATGGCGAGTGACACTTACAAGAATTACTAAGTTGTTAGTAAAGATCTTGACCGAAAACGATAACTAAATGACTATAAGAATAAGAGTTATTTCGGAGACAATAGGAATAAGAGTTATTCTGGGGATAGTGTTTGGTCAAAATTGTTTGTTTTAGTGAAGGCATATATGACTGCCCCTTGGTAGCACATATTCTGACTCACTAAAATATCGTTACAAATCAATAATGGTTATGGGTACATTATTACTTTTTGCTAAAACTTGATTTTGGATTTAGTTACAATTTTCTAATTAGAATTTGTTTGAATTTTATCAGCTTGTCGAATTCTAGAATACTCGTTTCCGATGTACATAACAGTAAAATCAAATCAACAAACAAATTACTAGCGGTTGATTATACCAAAAGAGTTTTAACAGAGGATTGTCCTCTATCTCTCAACTCATCTGAAATTATGAATTATGTAGATGAGAATACTGAATTCGAACAACAAGATAAATATGATTTACTTGTTATCAAAGCATGTTTAGTGGAAAACGATAAAATCTGGATAATTGATTCAGGTGTCGCTAATCATGTATGTACTATCTCACGGGAAACAAGTTCCTGGAGACAGTTGACAGAAGGTGAAACAATCTTTAAGGTAGGGATCGAGGAGATTGTTTCAGCCAAAGCAGTGGGAGATATGAAAGTTATTTATAGGAGATAAGTACATTTATTTGAAAAAAGTATATTATATTCCTTCTATGAAAAGGAATCTAATATCTATCTACTGTTTGCTAGAACAAAATTATAAAGTTTATTTCGAAAATGGTGAAGTGTTCATCAAAATGGGTAATAAAAAAATTTGCTCTGCAAAATTAGAAAATAACTTGTACATATTAAAACCAACTAAGGTCAAAGCTATTTTGAACATAGAGATGTTTAAAACTGTTGGGACTCATAAGAAAAGGAAGACTTCTCCAAATGCCTATCTTTGGCACTTGAGACTGGGTCTCATAAATCTCAACAGGATTGAGAGATTGGTTAAGAATAGTCTTTTAAACAAGTTGGAAGACAGTTCATTACCGCCATGTGAGTTCTATCTTGAGGGTAAAATGAAAAAAAGATCTTTTTCTGGAAAAGGTATTAGAGCCAAAGAACCCCTAGAGCTGATTCATTCAGACCTTTGTGGGCCTTTAAATGTTAGAGCAAGAGAAAGGTATGAATATTTCATTACTTTTATAGATGATTGTTCAAGGTATGGGCATATTTACCTAATACACCAAAAGTCTGAAACTTTTGAAAAGTTCAAAGAGTATAAGGCTGAGGTTGAGAACCAATTAGGTAAAAAGATTAAAACGCTTCGATCGGATCGAGGTGGTGAGTATATGGACATAGAATTCCAGAACTATTTGATAGAACATGGAATTCAGTCTCAACTCACAGCCCCTGGCATACCTCAGTAGAACGGTGTGGCAGAGAAGAGAAACAGAATCTTGTTGGACATGGTTCGTCCCATGATGAGTTACGCTCAGTTACCAAATTCTTTTTTAGCACACGCAGTTGGGACTGCAGTGTATATTTTGAAAATGGTTCCCTCAAAAAGTGTTTCTGAAACACCTTAAGAGCTCTGGAGAGGACGTAAAGGAAATTTATATTACTTCAGGATTTGGGGTTGTCCAGCATATGTGTTGGTGCAAAATCCTAAAAAGTTAGAACACCGTTCAAAAGTGTGTCTATTTGTAGGCTACCCAAAAAAAACAAAAGGTGGTTTCTTTTATGATCCTTAAGAAGATAAAGTGTTTGTATCGACAAATGCAACCTTCCAGGTGGAAGATTATAAAAAGAACTATCAACCTCGCAGTAAGCTAGTAATAGAAGAAATGTACAGAGAAACGACAAATGTATCAACAAGAGTTGCTGATCAAGCAGGTCCTTCAACAAGAGATGTTGATAGAGCAGGTCCGTCAACAAGAGTTGTTGATGAAACTGATACTTCACATCCTTTTCAAGAGTTGAGAATGCCTCGGCGTAGTAGGAGGGTTGTGAACCAGCCTGGCCGGTACATGGGTTTAACTGAAACTCAAGTCATCATACAAAATGATGGTTTAGAGGATCCATTGTCTTTTAATCAAGCAATGAATGATGTGGACAAAAACTAATGGATTAAAACCGTGGACCTTGAAATGGAATCTATGTATTTCAATTCTGTCTGGGAACTTGTAGAACAACTACAAGGGGTAAAACCATCGGTTGCAAGTGGATCTACAAGAGAATACAAAACCAAGCTGGTAAGTTACTAACCTACAAAGCTAGACTTGTGGCAAAAGGGTTTACCCAAAGAGAGAGGTTAAATTTTGAAGAAACCTTCTCTCCAGTTGCTGATGCGTATTTTATGCGGTGATTTTATGAAAAGAATTGCGGTGATGGGAAATGTGTTGTGCAACAAGTTTTCTCAGCAGAATCAAGTATAAATCCTACTGAGTTTCTTGGTAAGTCCAGGGTCGAACTCAGGGATTAAGGAAAACGGTATGTGGTGATAATTTTTAAGAAGACTTTGTGATATCCAATAAATCAAAGAGTTGTTTTTGGGTTGTTGCATGCGATAATAAAAGTATGCGGCGGAGTTAAGAAAAGAGTTGATAATATGGAAGATGCGATGAATATACGGGGAACGAGTTGAGAAGGGGTTCAGCTAACACTTCCTAGGATGCGTTCATGTTATGCGATCATGCAACACACATACAATAGCAAATCATCTCTCAATGCAAATTCTATGGCTTCAAGTTCTGGAACGCATGCGATATATACGATAAAGTCTATAGGACCTACACATAAGCCTCTATTCTTGTTTATGCGATGACAAATGACACACACACAAACAAGGCGACCGTATAATATCATAACCTATCTCTAGGGTGCATGCGATGCATGTTGGCAAATAGAGCTTATCTCTAAGTCCCTATCTCTTGCTTATGCAGATCTAATCTTGCTCTCTCGAGTCTAGATTCTAACCTAGCTCTCTCAAGTCTCAGGTTCTTTCTTTAGACTCTCTCTTGAGTAGCTCTAAAGGGTGTTGGGTGCAACATAAGACAAGATAATCGCATGCAATAAAGATCCTAGGTCATGTTAACTTAGTTCTTCTCAACCCATTCGCTAGATTTAGCTACTCATGCGTGCTTTTAAGAGAGTGAACAGATGTAGATGAGCAAGTTTCATTTTATAGATATAGAGTTGAAATACAAAATAACAATGTGAAATGAGAATAAAGAGCCTGGTAGCAATTTCTTGCTTCCCAAGGCTTTTACACTATTCTTTTCTACTCTGTTCAAAAGATAGTCTCGCTCTCGCGAGAGTCAGCCTTCTCTCCGCTTTTCCACGCCTCTGGGTTCTCTCTCGAGCTGACCAAAGTGATCCTCTAGCATCTCTTCCCTTCTCTCTTGAAGTAAAAGAAAAACTATGAACAAAGCTACTTCTATCTAAGGTAAAATTAACTGTCTGAACTCCTTCACTGAAGGTTGCCTTCAGTATTTATAGAGCTTCAAGGTGAAAAGCTATTTCTCTCTTATGATTGCACTGATGGGATGACATTAATTCTCCGTCTAATGCGCCGAATATTTGTCACCAAAAAGTTAAGTGTACTTGCTACAGTAGTTCGTTAGCGGTTTGTCAACTTAATTCAGAATCGACCGTCATCAGCTTTCTGTCCCATCCTGATTTATTATGCTTTTCACCCAGATGCGCCCACCAAGTTGCGTCGGCTCTATGCGACAATCCTTCTTGAGAAGATATTTACGAGTGCAAATCACCGCAAAGCCATGCGGTAACGTTGTGTTCGACCGTTGATTTCTTGTGATTGTATTTTCCGCCTTGCATCAACGAATATTCTACACAAAAATACATAAGTTAACTATTTTCATGCGACAAACGCCTGCGACCGCAATATTATGAACTTAATGCTTTTTGGACGCAATTATATATATTTTATCAGCGCAAACCTTCATTGTTTAATAACTTAGCATTATAATAACGTGCATTTATGCCCGTTATCACACCCCCAAATTTAAACAATGCTTGTCCTCAAGCATAAGCTAAAGATTTCCTTTAAAAAGTCGACTGCAATCTCTTTTCCTAGATTTCTCAAGGATACCTCATTCAAATCCGCACCAAAATTTCCTTAATTCTTATTCAGGTTTCTTCTTAAAATATTTCTAAAATTTAGTGACCGGAAGTTAAACCTTCAAAAAGACTTTACTAGATTTCAGGACATCGCATGATTTTTTTCAAAAAAACTTTTTCACTAGAGTGTTAAATGATTTTTTTTTATCCTTGCGTATTTTAGCCATTATTTTTCTCTGACCTTACGCTGATCCAAGTGCTTCGCCTTCGTTTTGACTTGCCTTCACGTGTGTCATGCAGACATCTAACTACGAGCAAGGCACTCTTTCTCAGATTAAACTCATACCTACTTGGCAGCAAAGTTGCGGTCATCATTTTTTTTTATGCGTTGATCATGATTCCCACCTTTGTTTTGGCTTGCGCCGACGTGTGTCATGCGGACATCCAACTACGAGTAGGATCCGATCGCAACATTATGAAAAAATTTTTTTAGATAAGCTAAAAATAGCAAGGTCGAAAATGAATACAACACCCCCAAATTTAAAATGCGGCAATGTCCTCATTGCCAAAAGATTGAAAGAAATCATGCGATGTTCTTAGGAAGCTTCGTAAAGGGTCAGTTTGAAAGAAAGCTAGTGGACCACTAACTTCTAGAAATATTAAGCTTGCAGACCACTAACTTCTACAAGTCCCTAGCAACGGCGCCAAAAACTTGATAACGAATAATTAATTACCAAGTCGTCAAGGACTTGAAGACTAAAATTAAGTGAACACAATATGCGATGCATGTCTTAAAATATGTGTGGATTATCCTGCGTCGGTGGTCATGCGTTGGAATGAAACTATGCGTTAACGAATGTATGCGATGACCATGCATTCCTGTCACAAGTTTTCTTGCGCTCACGCTAAGTATAATGCGAACGCAAGTTTCTCGGGTGATCCGAGGTCGAACTCAGGGACTTGTAGCTAGATGTATGCGGTGATGTCTATGTGGCAGTTGAATAAAAGAATAATGGGGGGTTTTATGCTACAACTACTCCTACTCCTAACTAACAGACAACGCAATGAGAAGTATGAATGAGAGGTAGAGACACAACAACTATTGACGTGAAATAAATGGATGAGAAAATAGATAAAATGTGAAGATGTCTTCATCGCAACCCTTAAGATTAACCACAAGGGCAACCTCAGCCAACGCAAGCTATGCGATCATGCTACACACACTAGAATCTAATTCAATGATGCATGCGATGTGTATGCAAAAGGGTCGAGATGACCACATACAGCCATCATATCCTACTTCTTGGACGCAACCAGTGTCCTCTCCGTAGGGTGCATACGCTGTGTAATAGCAAACGGAGCTTATTTCTAAGTTCCCCATTCTTGCTTATGCAAAACTAATCTTACTCTCTCGAGTCTAGATTCTAACCTAGCTCTCTCAAGTCTTAGGTTCTTTCTTTAAACTCTCTCTCAAGTAGCTCTAAAGGTGTGATGGACGCATACATAAGACAAGGAAACCGCAAAAGCTTGGTTGACGTAAGATTATTCCTATCTCTGGTGAATATATGCTTACACTGCTTAATGCGACCAACCACTTACCTTCCTAGGCAGTTAGTTGTTGTTGACTTTACTCATAGACAAGCGTTGCGTCTGCCTATAGACAGGCATTGCTACAGCTTCATACTAAGCAAATAAGGTTTTCTCAAACACTCGCACAATGCACACCTTCCGGTGGTTTGTTACATGCTTCATATCTCTAATCCACATGACTAAGTATGCGATACTCAAGCAATCTCACTAAGTGATGCAATGAAAGTTAAGGATGATAATTAAAGAAAGATGGAGATAGAATCAAAGGAAACATAGAAATGCATTGAACACATAATGTATTAATTCCTTAATCCCAAAATGTAATACAATACAATATAAGAAAAGAGGAGAAAATGAAAGGACCAGCTGGAAGCAATGTCTTTCTTCCAGCGGATATGTGTCAAGGCTGCCAGTGGTGCCATGGATGGGCAGTGCGAAGTGGAATTGACTCTCTCAAGATCTAGCTCTTAGCGAAGGCTTTGGTCGTCACTCGGAATGGATGAATAAGATGAGAAACTCTCAAGCTTTCTTCTAACGCGTTCGTGTCTGAATCACAAGGATCTGCCCGAATGTCGAAATTTGGACGATTTAAAATTATGTTCGGCGGCTTCTATTTATAGAGCTTGATCGCCGTCAGCATTAATGGACCTGCTCTGATTTTAACATTAGCGGTGCGTTGGTCCTTTTCTGTGTCTCTTCTACTAACGGCGTGGTAGGTGAAATGTCAACATCATCTTTTGATTTTCCCGAGATGCGGCTTGTCATATCATCTTTAGGTGAAATTATCTAACTGTCCGAACTCCTTCACTGAAGGTTGCCTTCGGTATTTATAGAGCTTCAGGGTGAAAGGCTGCTTCTCTCTTATGATTGCACTGATGGGATGGCATTAATTCTCTGTCTGATGAGCCAAATATTTGTCACCGAAAAGTTGAATGTACTTGCTACGGTAGTTCGTTAGCGGCTTGTCAACTTAATTCGGAATTGACCGTCATCAGCTTTCTGTCCCATCATGATTTATTATGCTTTCCACGCAGATGCACCTACCAAGTTGCGCTGGCTCTATGCAGCAGTCCTTCTTGAGCAGATATTTTCGAGTGCAAATCACCGCAAAGCCTTGTGGTAACGCTACGCTCGACTGTTGATTTCTTGTGATTGCATTTTCTGACTTTCGTCAATGCATATTCTGCACAAAAATACATAAGTTAATTGTTTTAATGCGATGGACTCCTGCGACCGCAATATTATGAACTTAATGCTTTTTGGACGTAATTATATATATTTTATCAACGTAAACCTTCATTGTTTAATAACTTAGCACTGTAATAACATAAATTTCTACCCGTTATCAGGTGCCATGATAAAGTCTATTAGACTACTCTTGTCCATAGCCACATTTTATGAAATATGGAAAATGGATGTCAAAACAACTTTTCTGAATGGCTATCTTGAAGAGAGTATCTATATGTCTTAACCAGAAAGGTTTATACAGCAAGGTCGAGAGCAAAAAATTTGCAAGCTTAATCGATCCATTTATGGATTAAAACAAGCTTCTAGATCCTAGAAGATGAGATTTGACAATGCGATCAAATCTTATGGCTTTGAACAAAATGTTGACGAACCCTGTATATACAAGAAAATCGTCAACAAAACTGTCGCTTTTCTGGTGTTGTATGTTGATGATATTCTGCTCATTGGGAATGAGGTAGAATATCTAGCTGACGTTAAGAGATGGCTGACTTCATAATTCCAAATGAAAGATTTGGGAGAAGCCCAGTATGTTCTTGGAATCAAAATAGTTCGGAATCGCAAGGATAGAACATTGGCATTATCTCAAGCATCTTATATAGACAAGATGTTGTCTAGGTATAAAATGCAAAATTCCAAGAAAGGATCTTTACCTTTCAGGCATGGAATTCACTTGTCTAAGGAACAGAGTCTTAAGACACCTCAAGAGGTTGAGAAGATGAATCTAATTCCATATGCATCTGCTGTTGGGAGTTTGATGTATGCAATGTTGTGTACTCATCCCGACATATGATATGCCATAGGAATTGTCAGCAAATTTCAGTCCAATCCTGGTCATGACCATTGGACTGTTGTTAAAAACATTCTCAAGTATCTTCAGAGAATGAGAGATTATATGCTCGATTATGGGTCTATGGATCTGATCCTTACTAGATACACTGATTCTGACTTTCAGACCGATATTGATTCGAGGAAATCAACTTCAGGGTCAGTATTCACTCTTAACGGAGGAGCAATTGTGTGGAGGAGCATCAAGCAGAGTTGTATTGCAGACTTCACAATAGAAGCTGAGTATGTTGTTGTAAGTGAATCGGCAAAAGAAACATAGTTGAACCATTTACGAAGGCCCTCTCGGCTAAAGTGTTCGAGGGTCACCTAGTAGGACTAGGTCTATCAGTTTTGTATCACTAGGGCAAGTGGGAGAATTGGTGGGTATTGTGATGCCCTAGTTTATTGTATTTGTACATTTTATTCTCTCCATGTAAAATCAACATTGTATATATTTGTATATATTGATCCACTGAAGTTTTAGTCCAAGTGGGAGTATTGTTGGGTTTTATGTCCTAAAAACTCGCAGTTTGTAAAATGATAAACATTTTCTATAATCAATATACTTGTTATTGATCTCATAAATTGTATGAAAGTCTAAATCCAATAAACTAAGACCCATGACTAGTGTATGAGTACTTGAACTTTATGTGGAGACATAAGAGTGGATCGGGTTCGAGTAAATAGTCAAAATGATCTATGGTACATGAATGAGGTTGGGTACCTTATTCTGGTAACACCATTAGATGTGGCCTACTCTGTAGTTGTTACAAAGAGTTGTAAAGTGTTACATACGATGTGATCCTAATTCGTACATGTTATGACATGAGAAGTGGGGGCGTCCTATGCAATGGGTTTGCATAAGATCAGGACCAAGAAATAAGTCACTCTTACTTTATAATGCTTATAACGTTGTTTACTGTTTAAGACTGACTATTTCACCTAGATGACCTAGGTAACTCGATCTTAATCCTGAGCTAACTATGAACCCCTGTTTATTCGGGATTGCCCTTAGATTTGCATAGTTGAGGGTTGGCTCAACAGCGCCGGCTCAATAAGACTCCCATTTCAGGCGTAAGACCGAATAGATACCTAGGGACATAGGGTGCAAGACGAAGTTCACGCCTATCCGATTTAGGGATAAGAGAAAGATTGTTCTCTCAAGTACTGAATCCAGGTCTTGAACAAGAGGCTCCACTCTCTCACTAGGCTGAGAGAGTTTAGTTTGGTGATGGGATCACAAACCGGTTGTTCATTGGAAGATCAGTAGGCACTTGAAGAATAAGACGTAATCTCGGGGGTAAAACAGATATTTGACCCAACTGTTATTACGAACAACCTGTGATGGGTCAGCTTGCTGATTATGGTTAAATCATATGGACATAATATATCTACAATGAAGGGAGTGCAACTATGAGCTATAATGGAATGACCCATTAGTTAACGAATAGGGATTAATTTGGTCTAATGAGTTTAGTCAATTAATCTCGGATCGTTGGAGCCCAGATCTGTAGGTCCGCAAGGTCACCTTACTAGCTCGTAATGGACTAGCTCTAGAATAGCATGATAAGTTAATTTGAAACGTTGAAACTAGAATTAAGGGAATTAGTAATTATATGAGATATAATTACATGTTTAATTTTAGAATTAAACGGAATAGGAGAATTTATATATTTAAATATGATTTAAATATATAAAGATGGATATGTGTTAAAATTAATTTAATATTTGATATTAAATTAATTAAGTTTTATTTAATAATTAATTTATGAAATTAATTAATTTTTCATTTTTAAAATCAAATAGATTTTTTAAATCAAATTTTTATTTTTAGATAAAATTGGAAAATTGGAAAACAAAAAACACAAAATGGAAAAAATGGTTTTTTCCATTATCCATCAACAAGTAGCTCACACATAAAGCAACATCTTGGCCTTGTCTTCTCCTAGCATGAGTTCCAACTCATGAAACTCTTCTCTTTGTATGTTGATCTGCAATATAATGAAGAGATTGGAGTGAAAATCGGGCATGCAATCTATAGTGAATTTTAGAGAAAATTCGGTTTGAAGAATGGTTCTTCAAAAAGGTTGTTGCAGTGAGCTTTTCTCCTTCATCCCTTGATTCAAACTTGTTTTGAGTCCCACAACTTAATCTAGAGCACCAAGAGAATAGTGGGGAAGATCTTGAGGTGATCTACAACAAGATTTGGAGAAGATTGTAGCTGGAGAAGGAGCTTTAAAGAATTCTACAAGAGGTATGTCTTAAAACCCATTTTCTGCAGAAGCGTGTTTTATATTATGCCAAAATTAGTGAATTTGAGTGCTTAGATGATCCTTGTGCTTCCGCTGCTGTTGATACAATCCTATAATTAGTATTAGAGCATCAAATAAGCATTCAATTTAGTTTAATTTTGGTTTGGTGGGTGTTTTATATGAGAAATATGAAACTGGTGCAATGATATGGTTTTCTGAGTTTTGGCTGTTTAATTCTCTTTAATTTCTCATTTAAATTTGTAATTGGCTCTTTCTTGATGAGTTTTAATGTGTTCCTAAGAGTCTATAATTTATTTGGAGTCATTAGAGTTGAAATTAAGCTGTAAATTAAAGAAACGATCGAAGAGGCCGAGTTGTAGTTCCAGAAAATCAGCCTCTGTTCTTATCATTACTGAGGTTCCAGTTGCTACATGATCGTCTAGCTCCAGACGCTACACAATGTGAAGAAAAGCTAAACGATCGTAAATCAATGGGCGCTGATCATTTAGATGCGGAGCTAAGCAATCGTGTAGACATAGGGCTAAGAGATGCATTGAAGTTTCTATGCGATGGAACTAAACAAATCGCTTACCTACGATGTTGAACGACTGATGACATGCAGAAATGCATGTCATCTTAGGCCTTTTACTTAGAATTATGAACGTCGTTAGGCAGATTATGCGGCAATCATGATAGGAATTCACGAGAAAATGAGCTTGCATCGATCAGCATGTCGAATCTCAGCCAACCCATTATTTTGCATTAATTATGCGTTCAATGTCCTATTTTAGTAGCTAATGTAGGAAATGGATGCAAACGCAAAAACCGGACCACCGTATGCGGAGAAACACTCCATCGCAAAGGCAAACGCATCGATCAACGCATGGATGTTGCAATAATCAGCCATATGCATCCATCGCATGGAAGTTGCGCTCGTCAAGCGATTGTGGTCATCATGTAGAGTTGCGGTATTAAGCGAATGCGGCCATTGAATGATTGTAGCTACGCGACAACGCATACTAATGGGATCAACGCAAGGTAGGTGGAACGAACGCATCAACGCATCTACCTCGAGAAAATCCAAAGCTGATGCTGACATTTCACTTACCACGCCGTTAGTGGCAGAGGTTCAAAAAGGACTAACGCATCGAACGTCAAACTCAAAGAAGTCCAATTAATGTTGTTGGCAACCCAAGCTCTATAAATAGAAGCCGATGAGCTGAAATTCAAGTTATCCAGGGATTTTCCCCGCGATCCGGACAAATGCGTGAGAAGATGGCTTAGAGTTCTTCACCTCCTTCATCCATTTCGAGTGATGACCGGATCCTTCGACCGGAGCTAGATCTCGAGAGAGTCAGTTCCTCTGCTCATCCACTGTCTCTTATACACATCTAGATGTGTATAAGAGACAGGAGCTAGATCTCGAGAGAGTCAGTTCCTCTGCTCATCCATGGCACCACCGGCAGCCTTGACGCACATCCGCTGGGAGCAAGCCTTTGCTTCCAGCCGATCATTTCATTTCCCTTTCTTTTCTCATATTGTATTGTATGACATTTTGGAATTAAGGAATTAATACAATTTGTTTTCAATGCATTTCTCTGTTCCTTCGACTCCATCTCCATCTTCTTTACTTCGTATCTTTACTTTCATTGCAACACTTAGTGGGATTGCTTGGGTATCGCATACTTAGTCATGTGGATTAGTGATATAAAGCATGTAGCAACCCACCGAGAGGTGTGCGTTGTGCGAGTGTGTGAGTAATCTTATTTGCTTGGTGAGAAGCTGCTGCAATGCCTGTTTATAGGCTAATGCATTGCTTGTCTATGAGTAAAGTCAGAAACAATCAACTGCCCGGGAGGGTAAGTGGTTGGACGCATTAAGCAATGTGTGCATTGTTCACTAGAGATAGGAGTAATCTTGCATCAACCAAGTCCATGCGTTTGTCTTGTTTTATGTTGTGCCTAACACCCCTTTAGAGCTACTCGAGAGAGAGAGTCTAAAGAAAGAACTTAATGACCCGAGAGAGCTAGGTTAGAATCTAGACTCGAGAGAGCGAGATTAGATTGGCATAAGCAAGAGATAGGGACTAAGCTTTGTTTGTCAACACTGCATCGCATTGGTCGCCTTATTTGTGTGTGTGTCACTCTATCATCACATAAATGAGAATAGAGGCTTGTGTATAGGTCCTATAGGCTTATCGCATATATCACATGCGTTCTAGCTTTAGAAGCCGTGGCATTCGCACCGAGAGGTGGTTTACTATTGTATGTGTGTTGCATGATCGCATGGCTTGCGTTGACTAAGGTTACCCTTGCGGTCACTCTTAAGGGTTGCAATGAATTCATCTCCGCATTTTATCTATTTTTTCATACATTTATTTCATGTCAAGTGTTGTTGTATCTCTACCTCTCATGCATATTCTCATTGCATTGTCTGTTAGATAGGAGTAGGAGTAGGGTTAACTTAGCAACCTCCTTTCCATTCTTTTATTTAAACCGCCACATGCACATTATCGCATACATATAGCTACAAGTCCTTGTGTTCGACCTCAGATTACCCGAGAAACTTGTGTTCGCGTTATACTTGGCGTGAGCGTAAGAAAACTTGTGGCAGGACGCATGGTCATCACATATATTCATTAACGCATTATCAGTCCAACGCATGACCATCGACGCATGACTATCAATGCATATCTTAGGAACATGCATCGCATACCGCGTCCACGGGATTTTGCTTTTCGAGTAAAATTGACTTCTAATTTCCCGCCATCAATGGCGCAATGATGTTCTATATGATGGAGCTAAGCGATCGTTTAAGCTACGACGAATACTAAAGGATGACATGCAGTGTTAGACGATGGTGTTAAGCGATCGTTTGGTTCTATACGATAGAACAAAGCGATAGTGATGAAGAGCTATACGATAGCCTTGAGCGATCGCTTACTTCAATCGTTTATCTTTGATCGAGAGCTAAACGATGTGTCGAGTTGCTATGCGATAGCACTAGCGATCGTTTACCTCTATGCGGGAGCTAGGCGAGTGCGTCGAGTTGGCTAAACGATAGCACTACGTGATCGTTTACCTCTAGTGGAGCTAAGGGGCGATGCACGAGTTGCTATAACGATGCACTACACGATCGCATACCTTCGTGCAGTAGTGGGGGCGATGCGTTGAATGCTTTGCGATGGCATTAAACGATCATTTACCTTTTCACGCGCTAAAACGATCAAGCATTTACTAAATGATTGTAATACAAATGACTCCATGTGTATATGCTTTTGATAGTTTGTGTGGAAACTTAATATTAGATGGAGTTTATTCATATGCGGTGTTGTGCTCATATTCTAACTTGATTGATGATGAAGAGATGGCTTGGGCAGTGATAGGAGATGGATCGAAAGAGTACGTAGTAGTGTGTCTTTTTGGGTGCATACACAAAACAAGAAGGAGAAATTTTAGGAAACTGCTCAATAGTTGAATGTTTATGATTGTCAGATGTTGAGTCTTGATTGTTGTATCTAGGTGGAATTCTACATATTTTTGTTAGCCACTGCATTAAAGTACAAGGCTGTTTTTATCGATTAAAACAACGAGAACAAAGTACAAGGTGTTTGCCTTTGGATCAAAGATTGGGTATTAGCAAAAGAGATATGTGATGTAAACTGAAAATATTTCATCATGTGACTGAAATATTTTCTAGATCCAAATATCCTACTGCTAATCTTTTGTTCCCAAAATTTGTAAATTGAAATTGGCTATTTCTGAGTGGACTAATTCTGGCATTCAAGAGATAAGAGACATGGCTTCAAATATGATGTCAAAGTTTGATAAGTATTGGAAGAAAATTCATGGAGTAATGGTCATAGCTGTAGTTTTAGATCCACGTTACAAATTGAAGTTGATTGAGTTTTACTTCCCTAGAATTTATGGAGATAGTCTTTTTCTTGAAGTGGAAAGGATTAAAAAAATTTGTTCAGATTTGGAAACAGAATATCAACTAAAGCATGAAAGTGAAGGTGATAATTATCACGATAGAAATATAAATGGAACCTCACGGAATATAGAATTTGATGATTTTAATGATTATGACTTGTTTGTATCAAATTCCAATAATATGAATCAGAAGCAACAGTTTGATGCATATTTGGATGAACCTGTCTTACCTCGAACATTTGATTTTGATATTTTGAGTTGGTGGAAATTGAATGGTGTCAAGTATCCAATTTTACAAGAAATTGCAAGAGACATATTAGCCATCTCGTTATCTAGTGTTGCATCAGAGTCTGCTTTTAGTACCTGTGGTAGGATTGTAAGCCCACATCGTAACAAACTTCATCCGAAGACGACAAAGGCTTTGATGTGCGCTCAAAATTGGATTGCAACTGAAATTTTGACAGGTTAGTTTGTTTATTTTGTTTTACCTCTTTTTAGCATTTAATATATTAATAAATATTTTCTTTTATTACAAATATTTGACAATATAAGGTACTAGCACGGGAAAAAAATGGTTAAACATTTAGCAACTGTTTTAGAAGATGCAGATGATTCTGATGAAGATGGTGTAGGATTGTATCAATTGCAGCGGAAGCTCAAGGATCATCTAAGCACTCAAATTCACTAATTTTGGCATAATATAAAACATACTTATGCAGAAAAATTGGGTTTCAAGACATATCTCTTGTAAAACTTCTTCAAAGCTCCATCTCCAGCTAATATCTTCTCCATATTTTGTTGTAGACCACCTCAAGATCTTCCCCACTATTCTCTTGGTGCTCTAGATTGAGTTGTGGGACTCAAAACAAGCTTGAATCAAGGGATGAAGGAGAAAAGCTCACTGCAGCAACCTTTTTGAAGAACCATTCTTCAAACCGAATTTTCTCTAAAATTCACTATAGATTGCATGCCCGATTTTCACTCCAATCTCTTCATTATATTGCAGATCAACATACAAAGAGAAGAGTTGCATGAGTTGGAACTCATGCTAGGAGAAGACAAGGTCAAGATGTTGCTTTATGTGTGAGCTACTTGGTGATGGATAATGGAAAAAACCATTTTTCCATTTTGTGTTTTTTGTTTTCCAATTTTTCAATTTTATCTAAAAATCAAAATTTGATTTAAAAAATCTATTTGATTTTTAAAATGAAAAATTAATTAATTTCATAAATTAATTATTAAATAAAACTTAATTAATTTAATATCAAACATTAAATTAATTTTAACACATATCCATCTTTATATATTTAAATCATATTTAAATATATAAATTCTCCTATACCGTTTAATTCGAAAATTAAACATAATTATATCTCATATAATCACTAATTCCCTTAATTCTAATTTGAACGTTTCAAATTAATTATCACGCTATTCTAGAGCTAGTCTGTTACGAGCTAGTAGGGGGACCTCACGAACCTACAGATCATGGGCTCCAACGATCCGGGATTATTTGGCTAAACTCATTAGACCAGATTAATCTCCATTCATTAACTAATGGGTCACTCTACTAAAGCCCATAGTTGCACTCCCCTCACTGTAGATATATTATGTCCACATGATTTAACCATAATCAGCAAGTCAACCCTTCACAGGTTGTTCATATAATGGCTGGGTCAAATATCTGTTTTACCCCCAAGATTACGTCTTATTCCTCAAGTCCCTACTGATCCTCTAATGAATAAACTGGTTTTTGATCCAATCACCAAACCAACTCTCTCAGCCCAGTGAGAGATTGGGGCCCCTTGTTCAAGACCGGATTCAGTACTTGAGAGAACAACTTTTCTCCTATCCCTAGATCAGGTAGGTGTGAACTCGTCTTGCACCCTACGTCCCCAGCTATCTATCCGTCTTACCCCTGAAATGGGAGTCTTATTGAGCCGACGCTGTTGAGCCAACCCTCAACTATGCAAATCTAAGGACAATCCCGAATTAACAGGGAGTTCATATTAGTTCAAGATTAAGATCGAGTTACCTAGTTCATCTAGGTGAAATAGTCAGTCTTAAACAGGAATAACAGCGTTATAAAGTAAGAGTGACTTATTTTTTTGTCATGATCTTATGCAAACTCATTGCATAGGACGCCCCCACTCCTTCATCTCATAACATTACGAATTAGGTTCTACATCGTATGTAGCCACTTTACAACTGTTTTCTGTAACAACTACAGAATAGGTCGCATCCAATGGTGTTACCAGAATAAGTACCCAACCTCATTCATGTACCATAATCATTTTAACTATTTACTCAAACCCGATCCACTCTTATATCTCACATAAATTTTAATACTCATACAATAGTTATAGGTCTATGTTTATTGGATTTTAGACTTTCATACAATTTATGAGATCAATAACAAGTATATTGATAAGTAGAAAATGTTTATCATTTTTACAAAACTGCAAGTTTTAGCGGCATAAAACCCAACAGATGGCGTTGGTGACTAAGTAATGCTCAAGATTAATATTATTTTTGTGTCTAGCTTTTTTTTTTTTTTTTTGTGACATTATTTGTTTATACATTTTAAATGTAGGAATGAATAATATCTACAACTAAGGATGGGATGATGCCAAGAAAGAGAAATATTTGATTGTGAAGTCATCGTTAAAAGAGAGAAAGACGAGCTTTATTCAATTTTAAGTTGTAAACTTATTTGGATGTATAGACATTGCCTTTAATTAAACTTTTATTCAAACTTTATTAAATTTTAAGTTGTAAACTTATTTAAGGATTTGTTAGTTTTTTAAATTGTGTTTATTTTTGAATGTACAAAATGTTATGCACTAGTCAAATTTCAAATAAATTCACTTGAATTAAAAAATGAGGAATTTGATAAACTTATTTAATAGATTTTTTGTGGGCTAATCAAATTTTAATTAAAAAAAAAAGGGGAATCCCCGCGGGAAAACGGGGAATGGGACCCGCGGGGACCCCATTTCCCTGACGGGAATGGGGGAGAATTTCCCCCACGGGGCCGGGGACGGGGGACGCCTTCCACCTCGCCCCAACCCCTTTACCAACCCTACGCTCTCGTGAAGACTGGAACAACAACCTCTCGTTGTCGCTTAGAACGCCTACCCAATCTCTCGTTGTCGCTTAGATCATGAACAATCTTCTCCAAAAACAAGCAACCTCTTAGACATCACCACTTGACAACCTTGGTATTCTTGGAGTGAGAATCCAAGAGGTGTAGGCTTTGTTGGATTTGGTAGAGGGATGGAGGGAAGCAACGATCGAACTATACGATCAAGCAAGTGGGAAAATGTACTATCTATCGTATAGACTTAGTGTGCTTGATCGTTTAGTAAATCTCGCTATGTACACGATCGTTTAGAAAACACGTTGGATCATCTAGACTATCATTTAGTGAATCTCGCTTGGCATGTGATCGCTTAGTAAATCGCTTTACGCAATCGTCTAGTAAAAGGCGTTAGTACACGATCGTTTAGAAAAACACTTAAAGGCTATCGTCTAGTCTCTTGTGAGCTAAACAATTAGTCATGCACATAATGAAGCGATTCATTTCAAAATGAAAAAAAAAATCATTTTAACCTTCAGTTATGAAAACTGAACATAACCTTACACTTCATGCACGGTTAAAGGAGAAACCACCCACAATTATCACATAATCGTTTTAATTATAAATAAATATAATAACTAACTTATCATATTATATTTATAACCTATAGTTTTAATATCACATCATATGTAATATTTAAACCATAGTTCCTTTCTCCTTTATTCAATATAAATCATACTTATATCAAAATCCTCCAATTAATGTATCTCATATATCATATCAATTATATCACATATAATTGAACCTATTTAATTATATCATATACAATCAAACTCCCCTCTTGTTAATTTGAACACAAACTAACCCAAAAACTGATTCTCAACTTGTACCAATGGGACCTTATGGACCTGTAGCTTGAAGCTCCAACGGTACGTGAATAATTGACTAAACTCTTTAATCACGAGATCCACCATCCATTAACTGTCAGATACTCCACTAAAGAACGACAGCTGCACTCTTCTCACTACAGATATATTTTTGTGTCCATGGGATATAACTAATCAACAGTATAATAAACCTTCACAGATCGCTCGTAAGTACAGTTGGACCAATTCACCATTTTGCCCCTGTAGTTACATCTAACTTCTTAAGTACCACTGATTCCTCTAATGAACAATACATCATAGTCCTACTATGAGTGGACACCTCTCGAGCCATGAAAAGGTGTGTGGCGCCACATCGTTCATGCCCCGGAATCCTCCCTTAATGGAACAATCTATCTACTTACCCCTACTTCGGGGAAGAAGTGAATTCCATCTTGTATAGCTGAATTTCCAGATCCCCAGTCAAACGAATCCCCAAAGTGATAGGTTTAAGTCAGCAATCTGGTCACTCACACCCATGCAAATCAAAGGACCGCCCTCATAGACAGGAGCTCTCAACTCACTCAGGATTAATGTCATGTTACCTATGGTCATCCTAGTGAAATGAAAGTCTTTATCATGAATGGCATTATATAACGAGAATAAAAACTTCGTGGTCTGGTCTTATACAAAATCCTTTGTATAATACACTCCCGCTCGTATGTCTCTACATAAATGATCAGGATCAGACCATCTGTAGCACTTTACAACACTTGTAACATCTATAAAGTGAGTCATAATCGTAGTGTGACCAGGATAAAGTCTTCCTCCTTTATCCATATACTACAGAATATTTAGGTTATCACTTAAGGCATGACCCAGTTGTATGTCTCCACATACATCCTTAAGTTACAACGACAATCAGCGATCTCAGTTTATTGGTTTGTGGTAAATGCAACTAAAATATATCATATTTCATAGACAATAGTGAAGAAAATATCTCATATTATTACATCACAAACGTTTGTTCATACAGGTGTTTACAAACTACAGGACCCTATGAGAGTTTAGGACATCAACCCAATCTCCCACTTGTCCTAAAGCGAATGGGTGTACAAGATAACAACAAGTACAAAACAATACATTAGGGCACTAAGGCCCAGTACAAAAATCTTCCACTTGCCATAGTCCAGCCGCGAGCGGTCTTGTAGACCCATGCTCTAAAGGTGACCCTTAAAAACTGTAGTCGTGAGAGCCTTCGTAAACGGATCATTAACGTTGTGCTCCGAAGTGATTTTCGTGACTATCACGTCCCCTTGATACACTATCTCGCAAATGAGATGATATTTCTACTCTATATGTTTGTCGTGCTTGTGACTCATAGGCTCTCTAGAGTTCGCCACAGCACCACTATTATCACAATAAAGGGTGATGGGCCTAGACATATCTGGAACAACTTCCAGATCAGTCAGGAACTTTCAAAGCCAAACGGCCTCCTTAGCAGCTTCACAAGCCGCTACATACTCGGTCTCCATCGTGGAGTCAGCGATGCACCCCTGCTTAGTGCTTCGCCATACTACAGCCTCTCCGTTAAGAGTGAACACTGAGCCTGAAGTGGATTTTCAAGAATCCTTATCAGTCTGAAAGTCAGAGTCCGTGTATCCAGTAAGGATCAAATCCTTAGATCCATATAAGTCCAAATATAAACTAACCCCTCTCGAACCAGTGAGAGGGAAAAGTCTCATTGTTCAAAACCTGAAATCAACTATTAAAGGAGCAATTCATCTACTTTCCCTAAAGAAAGGATTAAGTGAGTTTCATCTTGCGTAACTATGTTCTCAGCTCCCTACTTGGACAAATCCATAAAATGATAGGCTTATTGAGTTGGTGAAACTGGTCACTCTCACCCATACAGATGAAGGGATTGCCCTCATGGACTAGAGTTCACAATTCACTTAGGATTAAGGTAAAGTCACCTATGATCATTCTAATGAAAATGTTAGTCTTTTCAAGTAACGATGTTATAAAAAGAAACCAATCATTTCACGACTCGTTCTTGTATAAACTCTTTATACATGATATCCTCACTCACATGTCTCCACATGAACAACATGGATCATATTGTTTGTAACACTTACAATTCATGTAATAGTTACAAAGTGGGTGGTATCCATAGTGTTACTAGGATAAGGCACCCAATCTTATCCATGTACTGCAGACCGTTTAGGTTATTACTTGAACATAATCCAATTGTATGTCTACCACATACTGTTCAAGTTACATTAAACAACCTTGGATCTTAGTTTATTGAATTGAGTTAATGCAATCTAAATGTCAAATAAAATACTTCTTATTTTATTAAATAAATGTTTTGTATTTACGAATTACAAAATACAAGATCCACGAGATTTAGGATACTAAATCTAACACGCCCATGCCATGCATGTTTTGGTTATTTGTAATTGTAACCATGACATGTTTAATTTGAGTAGCAATAAGTTTTAGTTAGTTATGGTTCAACCAGTAGCAAAAGATAACGAAATCTAGATAATAGAAATACATTAAGTTAGATTTGGCCAATTTAATCTGATGTTCTAATCAATCAAAGGGTTTAATGTGATTAGCTAGGTGAATAGGCTTGTGTGACAACACTTAGTTAATCTAGGAATCGACATTCGCGTTTGTTTTCCCTGGGGAGTTTATCTGATTTTTTCAGACATTTGATTACGCTTGATAATTAGAGAACCCATGAACCTTGCATGATAAATTAATGAATTAATCCATAGATAGCCCAACGACCTCTTAATCGGCGAAGGTAATCTCGTGTATCTCTCTCTCAATGTATCTTACTTTCTGCAATTTAGTTTTCCTATCAACTCAATCTCAAAACCACTCGTATTTAGATTGGAGAAGTTTTATCTTAGGCTCCCTATAGTTCGACTCGATTTTGCTATTAAGATTACTAATTAGTTGAAGTGCTAGATTGAGAATATAAAGATTATTTGATTGATAGAAAGCCTCAACAACTTTCCATCCATCGAATTACTTCCTTACTAATTGGGTTGTGGAATAAACTTTTATGAAAAATATTATCTTTCCTTTTTACATATTACTCAAATTATTGTTGAGATAAAATAGAAAACCTGAGAAGGGTGGTTATTAGAAAGGTTACATGGGACCTGACCTTATATAAAAACAGATCTCTTATTAAAGTGTGCCTAATAAATACTAGCCGACAACCTTTAAATAAATTAAAAAAAAAAAAAAAACCTTCATCATTAAATTATATGATTAGTTGTTTATATTTAATTTCTAAACTTTTAAAAGTGTAATATATCTCTAAATCTTTAATCTTACGAATGAGTCCTTCAATTTTAACCAAGAGACCCTTTAACTTTTTACTCTTGTGTTTAATATAGATCCCTTAAATTTTCAAATTTTGTGTTCAGTGAGACGTTAATTTTTAACTTAATCCAAATGAGAGGAACTAAATTTACGATTTAACTTATTTTATTTTTGAAAAACTGCCAAAATGTGCCAAAAAGCTTGGTTATAAAACGTAGGCTGGGCTGACTAAGACTACCATGTTGCTTAAAATCCTGCCACGTGTATGAACATTTTTGCTTAAAAATATTAGTCACTGATAACCACCTCCATATGGACCATATCTTATCCTTCAAATTGGATAATCCTTCTCTCTTCTTCCTCTTCCAAGGAAACAAACAATCTAAACCTCCATGGAAACTGGAGAGAAAAATTGTTCATCAGGCTATGGCAAACCTCCATGGACATTTACAGGAAGGTTATTGAAACCCTCCATTTACTTTTCTTCATTCTCTTTTCTTTTGCTTTTATTTGACATTCCCTCATTACTCAGGGCCTTGTATCAGCTGCATCTTGTGAAGGCTAAAACTGCTCGAGCTTGTATTCCCAAGGAGTTGAGACTCGTTGAAGCATTTGGGTATTTTTTTAATCACTAGAATTAGGTTTTGTTACTGTGTAATGGAGATTAATATGTTGGATTAATACGATTTGTGGGTGTTTTTTGGTGTGAAAATGTGAGCCGATTGTAATGATTTAGTAGTGTATTTGTTTGATCCCTACTTAAAATGTGTTAGTTTCTGTCCATCTACAGTTATACTCTTGGTGGGTTTTTTCTTGCAAACTATGATGACAGTCCAGCAGGAAGTTTTGATGAGGTCTGATTTTTTTTGCTTTCTTTTTCTTTTCTTGTTGAGGCTAAATCAATGGAGATTTGGTTCTTCAGCTAATATAGAACCCATGTTTTGGATTTTGTTTTGGCAGCTTGTAGTAATTTCTGGAATTGTTTGGAACCGTCCAACCTCTTGCGCGTATGCTTTTTCTAATTTCTATCAACCTTTTTTTCCATTTGTGGTTACATTGTGGTGAATGGTAGAATGTTAGTGGGATAATTTTGTAATTTTGTTTGCTTGATTAGGAACCGGTTATTAAGTGGACTTGGTTTTTTTGGACCGGTTTGGGTCTGGTCTGATGTGTTGGTAGCAGAGGAGGGATTGGTCTTGGTTTTCATCTTGTTCAAATGTTTGAATGATGAGTAGAAATAAGCTAAAAGGGGTTTCCAAAAACATTGAATTTGGGAAGACCCATGTCTTTTTTTTATTATTATTTTTGTTTTCTAGGTTGTTGATTCTTACTTGGGTTTCTTTTCTGAAAGCAGATGGGCAGCTAAGGTGCTAGTGAACAGTGATGAAGCTTGTGATCATGGAAGAAAGGTATGGCATCTGAAGGATTGTTGTCGATTTCTGAGGCTTGATTTCTATGGAATTTGAAGCAAATATTTATGAACTTGTTACCATGTCATGTCTGTTTCTATGGTAATTTGAAGATTATGAATATTGTTTGCTCTCCATCTGTCTGGTAGTCTCTTCTATGACTGGTTTTTCTCTTTTTCGAATATTTTACCATTCTTTACCCCTAATATGAATGGAGGGATATGTCATAGCCTTGTAGAAACGGTACTTACAACGTATTACTTTATCCAAGACACTCACATGCCATGTTCTTGGTTTATCCAATGTGCAATATGAAAAGGTTTTGAATTTTCATGGTGCGTATGTGTGGTACACATGGTAGCGTCTAGTTGAAATGGAAGTTATAATGCTTTAGGGTTTGTTGTATAAATGACCCATTTGATAAGATCCAAATGAAATCTGACTCACTCTCTAAAAGCTTTTTACTTGCATCATCATGGAATCCACCCGTTGTGTGCGCATGCTATTACTCAGCTCCTGCTCTTGCTCTCGATTCTCGCTACTTGCTATTCGTTCCTCGTTCTTTTTCTTTTCCTCAGTTTTTGACTCATTGATGTAGTTATCATTTCTCTTTCCCTTTTTTTTTTTTTTTTTTGAATGATAACTACTCGCTACTTAGTACGTTTAGAGGAAGGAAAATTGAAAAAATGTCGAAAAAAGAAAAGAAAAGAAAATTCAATGAGTAACGGGAGCGAGTAGCGAGAATCGAGAGTATCAACACGTATATACAACGAGATGATTTTATCATTTCATTTAGGCAAAAGGTCATAAAATTTACTTTACCTTTTAAAAAGGTAGGTCATATTTCATTTGGGCCTTGTCAAAAAGGTCATCGGTTTCACATTCTCATTACTTTGCCTAAGACATCCATTTTTTTACTGGTTCATCATCATCTTATAATACTTTAGGTGCCACTAAATTTTAGTGTCTATTGGAATGATTTTCTGAGTACTTAAAAAAGTGTATTTAAGCACTTAGTCCAAAGATGTCCTTAATTGTCTTAGTTCTGACTTTCCAAGGTGATAACATAACGGATTACTCAGCCCCTAGAAGAGGATTGTATTTGCCTTCCGCCTACCAACATACGTAAGTTTTCACCTGTTGGCTACCACATGTTAGCCAAAATTTTATGGCAATGGTAGTCCATACTTCTCTTCAAAGTTATTCTTATAGCTTGAAAGTTTTCTGTAAAAAGGAATTCTTGAACACCGTCCCTTGTAGATATTGTAGACTTTGGGTTCCCATAGAACTGGATGATACAATTGGCAAAGTACTAGGCAACTATTGAAGCTATATGTAGGTGTTTTGAAGGGAGTGTGAAACTTGGTTAAGTGGTCTAGTACCATCAGCATAGTGTCGTTTTCTCTATCATTCAGGTCTTCCTTCGATGAAATTCAATTATAACTAGCACATGACTGCTTGCCTCCAACGAGACGAGATGGCGTGCCATTGCTCCCTGGTTGATGGAAGTAGTGATATCGCTAAGAACTTTCTACACCAATAATGTTCCAACCTTTTATCCCAATGCTCAAGTTTCTATAGTGAGTTCCTTGGGTAAATCTGGTAGCCAGTTTTAGATTTTAAAATGCTTCTTTTGCCAGGGTGTAGAGTAAGGTCAAGTCTTGTTACTATATCCTTTGTCAAATCACAAAACCTGATCTAAAATGATATATAGAGGATTAAAAAAAATATTTGGGTGCATTATGGACTACACCCATCTTTCTGTGGCCCACTCAAGTGTCCAATCATAATTGCGATGTGGCATAATTTTTTTTAAAAGAAATATATCTTTTAATATTTCTTTCCCTTTTGTGATTGAAGGGGAAGCATGGAGATGGGAGCTCAAGTATTACTTTATAGAATTAATGAAGATTAAATCACTAACAAGAGTTTTTATTAGAACAACTAATTATTTTACTTTTTTTATGAATCAAATGAAATTATCTAAAGATACTCACTACAAGACTTTTTAAATAAACTCAACTAAGAAATGTAGTTTTCCTTTATTCTTAGACGTCAAGACATCTGGATATCTTCATTATTGTGCATTCGGTGAACTGGCACTCGATCTCTCTGGGAATTTGAGACTCATCTGTATAATATTCGTTTCTATCTTGTGTGATGGATGATGTTCCACATGCGACATCCTACTTTTTTTCCTTTATTTTCCCTTTTTTTTTTTTTTTTTTTTTTTTTTTTTTTTTAGTTTAGTCTTAATTGCATTCTTCTCTTGCAGGAAGTAGGGCTTCCAAGTCAAGCTGCTCGGTTTACAAAAGTAAGCTACAATTTTAGATATTATGGTTTTTCAATATGTAATTCCTGGATACACGTTTGATCAATGTTATAATGCTGTGACCCTCTTATTAAGAAGCATTTCAACAGCCACTTACAAGATCATTCTTCTCAATAATATTGACAATAATCATCTGACCTCCAAACAATATACTTCTGATTAGCTAGGATTCACTCTATTATTGTCTATATATATACATTTTTTTAACATTTGGGCTACATCAACCAGAACTAGTGTATTGAATGGGAACAATGTCTCTCGTGAAAACAGAGGATTGAGGCAGTTCCGAAGCGTCAAAGTGAAAGAGGACTTCTCAACTCCTTACGTGAGAATAGTAATTTCCACAACCAAAAGAATCAGGAGCATATCCAAGTGACTGAAATGAAGGGTCCCACTTCAATAGATGTTTGCAATATCAACCTTTCAATTTCTGGTGAGCTGCTTAATTTTGGAGCCAATATTTCTTGTGAAAGAGAAAAAAATAGCCCTGCTCATCTCATCTACTCTTCACCAATGACATATTTTTTATGTGTTCTTCATATTTCTTCTGCATTGTCTTCAGATTCTCATCATCTGATGGAATTTTGTTGATCTTCTTAGGAAAGTTGCATCGCTAACATTGAATATTCTGAAAACTTCAGTGTTCTAGGATTGTTGTCAAACAAAGTCCTGCTCTCTGCTTGTATGTCGTCGTGGTTATATCTTCCATGTTGCATCAAATCTATCTATAATAATCTTTGTGGTTGACGTGGAACATTGAACATGTTCCATGTTCGGAAAAAGAAAACCATAAAATAGGATGCCCTACATCGAAAAGGTTCGTTATTCTTTTAGTGGTTGATATAACATGTTCTGGTCTATCTCTCCTAATTTCAAAGATTAGTGGACAGTTCTTGGGTACGGATTGCCTGTTAAAGCCTACCACTGTGGTTTATGAACTTTTCTTTTCGTAGTTCCAACTTTCAAAGAGTAGTAACTTTTATCGGTTGAATTTTCCTGTTCAAATCGAAAGTCCCATGTGTTTCTGATAACAAGCTGATGTTGGCAGTTCCTTTCACCAAATGGATGGGACCAGTTATCAAAATGTCTCTCCCAAGTTATAGGTAACCAGATCTTCCAATTTACAAATGGTTATGTTCACCAGATCATCATTGACTTATGACAGTTTCATGGATCTATAAATATCAGTGGGCATTCAGAATATACTCCTGAACTACTCAAATATTCCTGCCAGATTCGATGCCGGTTTGTGTTTCTGTTCTCTGATGTTTTTTAACTCGTTATCTCTCACAACACCAAAGGAATTTAGTTTGTTTATTGATGGCATTGGGGCATTTGAATATATTATTTGCATTTAGGGTGCGAGCAGTAAAGCCAGCAGTGGTCTCGGTCGAACTTCCTGCATCAACCGACAGAGCACAAGATGCAGACCACCATTCTCACAATACAAGAGCTGGAGAAGATGCAGAACATGAACAAAGCCTATGTACATCTGTACTACTGTCAAAGCCCATACTAGCTTTAGAGTTTAGTTGCATGGAAATGGAAGTCCAAGCTCCCACTGTTGTTTCTCAATATTTTAAACACTCTCTTAGAACACCATGAACACATTCCTTTCCATTATATTAACAGTTAATATTATGAAAATTCTTTGGCAGAAAGTGTTGTACAATCTGAAATACATCACTAATAAAACTCCTCTCTTCTTCTCCCAAAGTCCCAACAGCTTCTCATTTTGTCTGAATGAGCTTTCACAATAAGATAACTCAAGATGTAGAATTTACAGAATTCATGAAAGATGACAAAAAGAGCTCTGTTCGACCCTCTTTTCTAATACAATTTTCTCCTTTTTACTGATGACCTTTACAAAAAAATTTCCATTCCAGTGTTTGATTGATGACACTGAAGGATAAACATCGGAAAGAAATCTTCACTCTCAGATTATTAGTTAAGCAATCAAACTCCGTTCTCTTCAATCACGAGCTTGACCTGAATTATCGATCAGAAAGCTTCGGGTAGAGGCTGACTTTGTAAAAATGATTTGAACAACACCAGTGATCTTTCAGGTTGTGAAAATGGTGCTTCATGTGATGCCCCTCTGATTGTGGCAAAGGAAAGAATATTGCCGTAAACCTGAGTCCACCCACCAACCTGAAGTGCAAGAACCATCCAAATTCACTCATATCTCAAATAATTCTAACTTTAATGTCAACAACTGGAGAGTTTTCTGGAACAGTTTCTAGAGTTGTTAGGCAACAAGATTTACCTGCTGTCCCTCGAACCAGACTCGGTAAGGTACGGTTGTTTCTAGTCCCAACTCTTTTGCCAGTTTGTGAACAAGTGTTCTACTTCCTGTGAGTGGAATGACGGAATCTTGATCTCCACTGCAAATTCAAGATGTTTGATGCAGTCAGCTTGAACAGCTTTAGGATTGAAAAGTCATGATATGACCCCAAGAGGCGTTTCACATACCTATAGACCAACACTTGTATTCCTGCATTGATCAGTTTTCCCACGATGTTGATAGTTGGTATCTCCAGATCCAGCAGCTCATAATCCAGAATGCTATCAATTTCAAAAGAATAATGTCAATCTGAATGAATATAGAGCTTTTTATGAAAATATGTCAAGCTTTTCCATTCTTTGTGAATATTGTTCGTATGAAGAAGTCTGAACCTGCTGCAAACAGCCCATCGTCGCACTCCCACAAGACGTGCATGAAGCGCCTTTTGTACATCTTGCCTATTGAGATAGTTGACTGTTTCATCCTCCACGCAGACATCAACCGACTCGGTTACTTGCTACTCACGATGAAGAGATTGGAATCAAAGTTTAGTGAGATTCTGAGAAGTGAAAGAGAAGTGAATTAACTGGATTACAACTCACTTGAGGGTTGAGGATTTTGGACTGAGAGAACACAGACGATATGCATACATCAAGGGTAACGTCATACTTGTCAACAAATCTACTGGTTTCTTTGCTCACTTGGCTCATCACCCTTGAGCAAATGGGTGAAACAGACCCCCTGTAGTACTCACCCACATAACGAGAGTAGTTGCACATTGACGTGAACATTCTAAACGTCGAATCCGATATTAATCCGTGTGACCAAAGGAACTCAGCCCTCGAGTTGAAGTCAGTAGCAAACTCTAGAACAGGATTGCCAATCTGTTTGTAGTCGTATAAACAGTTTGTTAAGATATTGAATCTAGTGGCACCTCTATCATGATATTAGAGCAGAGCTCATGTAGTTGAGCTCATTTGATATCAATAGTGCATGTGTTAGTGGTAGTTTAGATTTCAAAAAAGGGTTTGAAATTTCTTTTACTTACAGCAATGCCTCTGAGGTTGAATGAGGTTTTGTTAGATTGGATCATAAGCTCTGCCAGTTGGGGAACATAATGACCTACAGAAATCAAGAAAGTGCTTATGAGTCTGTTTTTTTTTTTCTTTTTCTTTTTCTTTTTCTTTTCCATCCAAGGAAGATGTAATTTTGAGAAATGGTAACATACCAGCATAGCTTTCTCCTGTAATGAACAAGCTTCTGTTTCTGTAATGTGGGAATCTGACAAGCCATTTCTCCAAGAACTCGAGATTGTCCCTTGCTGCAGATGTATCAAACATAAACATCACTCCTCGTCCACTTAGAAACAAAAACATATTAAAGAAAGGTAGCTTTTTTTTACTTTTTTAAAGGAAGAATACAAAAACCACCTCCAACTACTGAAACTTTCCATTAGAATAATTACACTCCAAAACTTATCCAATCGTTGTCCTTAATGAAAGTTACTACGGTGATTTTTGAAATTTTCTTTTTCCTACTAGAACAGTGTCACTGAAAATGGCATCACTCAAAAGTGCAGTTTCCACCAAAAAGAAAAATAAAACAATAAAAGAAGAGAAGGAAAGGAAAGAAAGGGGGGAAAAGGTAGAAAAGGTGAGGAGGCATTTTCCACTTACTAACAAACAAAAGAAGAGAGGGACCAAGCAATTAGGAAGTGCAGAAGTTGACCTTGAAGTGGTCTTTATCTAATGGGGGTAGGAAGTTATTTTCAATAATGTGGAAACTACCATCATCTCACTTTACAAAAAACAAAATTACAGAACAAAAAAAAATCCAAACAACCTCATAATTCATATATTCCCACCTGTGATTTTGTCTCCCACAGCCTCATACGAAGAAGTATCAGTTGAATACGAAAACCCAACTCCTACTGGCGTCTCCAAATACAACATATTCGCCTCTAAAGATCAAAACAGAGGAAGAAGAAACCAAGAAAACAACCCATCATCAACACCCACAAATCTTCAAAAACAACAAACGAAACCCATTTCATCAAATACTTAGCAGGCATCATAATCCAAACCTGTATTCCAACTGTGTTCATTCCTAATCAAAACCTCCCCTCTAGGCCGAAAGGGTCCATTTTCAGAGAATGCCCCAACTCCCAAAGAAGAACACCCAGGACCTGTAGAGAACAACGAACCCAATTCACAAAGAAATCAAAAACAAAACCCCAAATGGGGATTGACCCATTAACCAAATCTCTGAAGAAAAGTACCTCCATTAAGCCAAAGCACGAGGGGTTTAGAAGGAGGATCGATTTGGGCTTCAGCAAAATAATAGAACAAAGCCTTCTGATTTCGATCACCAACATTGACATAGCCAGAATAGTGACGAAATCCGACAAGGGGTTGACCAGGTAAGGAAGAAATCTTGTCGAGAAGATAAGGGGAAGAGTAAGCTTTGAGAAGAAAGTGGAAGAAAAGCAGGAAAGCAAAGGGGAATGCAGACATGGTGAAGAAGGGGAAGAAATGAAGGAAAAAGGAAGGATGAAATGGGGAAGAAGAAGTGGGAATGGTTTATAAAAAGAAGGGGAGGAGTTGTTGTCTTGTAATGATGATGATTTTCAAAGATTGGGACCCCATTTTTGCAATTCCAACAGTGGGAACATGGCCACTGTTCAACTCAAGCTTTCTCTCTCTGTGTGGTAATGGATATTCAAAAGTCTGTTCGTTTGCATTTGTTTGTAAGTTTGTAACCCAATGAATGAAGAACCAAAGGAGTACTGTTTTGTTCTTTTGTCTAATTTATAAAAACAAAAAACTGTGGCAGGATAGTGATGATGCTCTTTGTAAGCCTTGTTTCTTTTAAATGCTTCTTTCTGTGTAAATATTCTCTAGGTTAGATTAAGATTAGTTTCCTCTCTAGCTTTTACCATTTTTTTACTATTGGATTGATTGATATTTTAAGTTCACCAATGTTTGAAATGTTTGAAATGTCGATGTCTAGAAAATATCTATGAAACATCAATTTCGATTGTTTTTTTTTTCTTTTTGAAAAATTCAAAAAAAATTAATTTAAAGTAGTAAATGAGGGTCTGTTTGGTTGTCAATTTAGATTCTATTTTATGTTTTTAAATTTACTGAATACAGTGAATATGTGTTTGATAGACAATTCGAATTTTGTTTTTAAAAATTGTTTATTTTGAAATTAACATTTTTATGTTTTCATTATATACAGAGAGTTGGAATTTCAAATTTAGAAATGATGAATTATATTAAATAAAAATAAAAACATTTAAAAGTACATAATGTCATCATGTTATAACTTCAATTCAATATTTTAAAATTAAAATATGTATTATGGAATGTTATATGATCTTACAAAATAATAATCTTATAAATCTTTTTAAACATCAAATATGTTCATAAATAAATTAATAATAGTTTGTGGTCAACTATAATATTTAGTAGGTTACTAGAACTAGTTTTATAATTTATAAATACAATATCAAACACATTTTAAACAATTGTTTAAATTATAATCTAGTTTTTGAATCAGCTGCTACCAAATACATATCTAAAAATATGAAAGACAACTCTAGTTTTACCGAATTCCTTGTTTTTCATTTTTTGTTTTCATATTTCTATCAAACATGTCCTAGATATTTTATAATTTTTTAAAAAATTAGCATGCCTATTATTTATATTATATTTACATTAGTGATATTTTGTTGTTTATTTTTTATGTTTGTAAATTTTTTTACGATATAATAGGAATATCGATTCACCACTCATGTCGATATCGAATCCATGAAAACATGAAAATCTTGACATGCTAACGAAAATTTAATATTATCAAGCTAACAAGATCAAAAGAAGATAAATTACAAATTGAATTTGTATGATTTCGAGAAAGTTGGAATTTATTATTTATAGTTTGGTAAAACTTAATAAATAGTTGTTATGGTTGGATTGATTTAATTATAAACCATAAGGAACTAAATTAAAACTTTCTTCAAACTATAAGGACAAATCTCGCAATTTAACTTAAATTTAAAGATAAGTTTGTTTTTTTTACTCTCACGTGTTGGTACTAAAAAAACTTCTATAATATACGAATTAGACAAATACAATCTTTATCAGTTTGATAAGAAATTATGTGCCTTTTAAGGAATTCAAATTATCAATAAAAATTAGTGAGAAACTTAACAATTTTAAAAAGAAATTATTTGCGAGAACTTGATCACCGTGAAAAGATAAAAAAAAAAATTACGAAGATGGAAAATGAAATAGAAGACATGGATGGAGAAGTTATCGACGACTCCACGGTGGAGTTTGTTGGACATCTCTAGTGAGGAATCTAGTACATTTGTTAAAGGTTGAGTTACAAAATTGATAATATGAATAAGAAAGAAAAGAAAAAATGGGAAAGAAGGAAAGGAATGGTGGAATGTGAGGAGGGAGGGAGAGTGCAATTATGAAACTTTAGAAATGTACAAAAAAGTGTGTATTAAATCGAGGAAAAAGTATGATACATCATGACATGAGAGGAATTTTGTCAGCTGCCTTACCCTGATGACCCTTGTGGTAAAAACATCTTTGCTTTCTTTTTTGTTTTCCCAGGTAAATTTTTCCCATCATTCATTTTTAAATTTTACCTCCCCCATTTTCCAAAACTACCGTTCCTAATTTAGTTTTTTTTTTTTTTTTTTTTTTAGTTTTCGAGCCAACGAATGCCTAATTCAACCAATTTTATAGAATAATAATTTGGGATTTACAATTCTAATCTTATACTTATCTTTTTTATTCTCATTAATCACACTATAATCTCGTATTTACTTTCTCTGTTGTTGAAATATCGCGAGAATTTTTGTTTTTCTAAAAAACATAAATTAGTCAATGATAAATGAGTGCATCAACAATGAAAAAATATAACAAATTTTTATTTAGTTTTCTGCTTTTTTCCTCCTCTGCTTCAGGTTTCACTATTCGGTGGTTAAATATGTACATTAACATTCTGTCATGTGGCGCTTTTATGCTAATGAATAACACTACACGACGAACGATATCGACCGTCTTACTCAATTTCTTCTATCGTTTAGCTCTCTACCAATCGTGTAGTAACTTTCTTCTATCGTCTAAATCATATCGTGTACTCTCCTTCGTGTACACTTCAACCCAATTGTCTACTTTCTATCGTGTACTTTCTGTCGCCTACACGATCAATCCAATTGTGCAGTCTCCTACCCATCTTCTACACGTTTTCCTCTATCATGTAGACGTTTGTCCTATCGTTCACCTTTTTTCCAACGATCGTCTAGATATTTGACCACAATCATCTAGCTTTTTTCTCCACGATCGTCTAACCTTTTTTCCAACGATCGTTTAGCCTTCACCTCTCAACGATCGTTTAGCTACCCTTTCTTCTTCTTCCTTACAGTCAGAAATTTCATGTGGTTGAAATTGTAGATATTAAAAAATATAGATGTCCAAATATGTTTGTTTTTCAGGGGAAAAAAATTGTAAATATACCAAGAAATAGTTAGAATATCATGTTTGTTTTGTAACATTTTCTTTAATAAGAATCTCTTGAAATGATGTATTATATTACCAGTACTTTCTATTTTCAAAGTATAATTACTTTTTTTTAATAATATTTTAGTCTATTTGGTAATATAATATATTATTGTCTTGAATTCCATATATATTAAGTTAAAAAAAAATTTGTATAGCAAGTTAAGTTATATTGTTTTGATTTTTTTTTTTAAATAAAATATGTGACTCTAAATATCACTTTCGATTTTGATTTGAAATACTTCAATCTTTTTTTTTAGAGAGAAAATTGTATAGTTGATACTATTTATTTGAGTGGATTATATTGTGCATTATCGACATAGAAAAAAAATTAACATAAGTGCTATCAATTTGTGACCTAAAATAAATTGAGCTGTATGTTATACAATTTAAATAATTGAAATTATATTAAATTGAGCCCTATGTTGGATAACTTAGACATTACTATAGTAAATTGCATGGAGTTGTTTATTACTCAATGGGAAAAAAAATGATGAATATGAGGGCTAAAAAGTAAAGAAAAAATGTTCTCGATATGAAAATCTAAAAAAAAAAAAAAAAAAATCATGTTTCAGGAGCTAAAATTCTTTCACATCTATAGAGGCCTAAGATTTCTTGCATTACATTAAAATAAGTGAAGTATTCTAGACATTTGTTCTATTGGAATATATGAAAGAAATAGTCCCTCAATTTAATGTTTATTTTTCAAAAGAAAGAATCTTTTTTAAGGCACACAAAACATTTTTTAGATGAAAGAAATCAAAAGAACCACAATTGTCGTTACCTCACCTTCTTATCAAAAATAAGAGGGAGAATATAATCACGAAAGACATCTTTTTAAGCGTGAGTAATTTGTTCCTTCTTGCAAAGGGTGTGACAAAAATTAGAGATATTAATAGAGTTTGCAACAAAATAATGTCATCAATTAGCACCCTGATCTCAGATAAAGAGTTATCCTTTATATTCAAGGGGTTGATTACTTCCAACGCATCAGATTCTACCTCTAACGGCAAATTGGATCCAGACCACTCGCGCTCAATTGTGGCAAAATCCTCTAAAACAGCTTCAGCCTCCAATATACTGACACTTCAGCCCTTGCTAATACTCTTGCCGCCTCTGAGCTTTGGCTGACCATCATGATCACAAACAATCCATTCGAGACTGCCCGAATCTTTTTCCTTATTTGTGCTTTATGAAAGAACCTGATTAAAGGTCATTGAGCAGAAGCGTCCAAATTTCTCAATTTTCACATAATATTGAATTTTACAGAAGAACAACAAAATTATGCATTTATAACCGAAATTACAGCATGCTCATAAATAAAAACAGAAGAATAAATAGGTTTGAAATTCTTACCTTTGAAGATCTAATCTTCACTGAAAAATTTCTCAATCTCCAATCCGGCACCACTGTGAAGGAAATCACTGTATTCTCTAGGTGAGAATCTAGGAAGAATGTGTGCCCTGACTATTTTGGAAGAGAGAATTGAGAGAAATGAGAGGAGATGAAGATCATAACTATTTTGTATATCTCTATATTTTGTTGCTTTTTCTTATCAGCCAGAGAAGAAGAAGGAAAAACATAAATCAATCAAAATCACTACTACCACGTGCTAAACGTGGGTTGAGAGAAAAATGGGGAGGGAAGTTATTTCCCTCTCTCACCATAATTCAAAAGTAAAAATTAAAATTAAAAAATGAATTTTAGTTTATGATAAAACTATTATATATATAACTACCTTAGTATGTGTGTGTATATATATATAACCATAGGTTATATGACATAAAACATATGGTTTAATATTGTGTCAAACACAATATAACATATAGTTTTACTTCTCTCATCAATGACATTTAATATAAATTTCATTATATGAATCAAATTCATATAATTAACATTTAACTCATATTCAAATATTTATTTCCTCTCAAATAAACTTTATATTATAATGTATCAAATACATTATCATAATTATATCATATATAATTAGATTAAAATAATTATATCACATATAGTTAATTCTTTTAATTTAAACAATTCAAATTAATCCAAAAATCAATTATTCATGTATCGTTGGAGCTGTCGGACACTCCAAATATATTTATGTGTCAATTGGATATAACTAATCAACAGTACAATGACCTTTCACAAATTGCTTGTAAGTACAGTTAGGCCAAAATTATCATTTTGACCCTGTAGTTACATCTAATTCCTTAAGTACCACTAATCCCTCTAATGAACAATAAATCATAGTCCAACTATGATCGAACCTCTCTCCGGGTAGGAGAGGTGTGACGCCACATTGTTCAAGCCCCGAAATTAGTCCTTAAGGGAGTAATTTATCTACTTACCCCGACGCTGGGGAAGGAGCGAATTTCTTCTTGTATAGTTGTGTTCCCAGCTCCTCAATCAGGCGAATTCCCAAAATGGTAGGCTTGTTGAGTTGGCGATCTAGCCACTTTCACCCATACAAATCAAAAGACCACCTTCATAGGCAAGAGTTCACAACTCACTCAAGATTCAGGTCATGTTACCCATGGTCATCCTGGTGAAATGTAGTGTCTATTATGAATGGCTTTATCTAATGAGACTAAACATTTCGTGATCCGGTCTTATACAAACTCCTTTGTATAGAATATCCCGCTCACATGTCTCTACATGAATTATAAGGATCAGATCATTTGTAGCACTTTACAACAATTATAACATTTACAAAGTGAGTCATACTCATAGTGTGACCAAGATAAGGTGCTTTATCCATCTACTATAGACAAATTAGGTTATCACTTAAATATGATTAACCCATATGTCTCTACATACATATTTAAGCTATAAGATAACCTTTGATGTTAGTTTATTGGGTTGTGGGTTTAATGCAACTAAATGTCAAATAAAACATCACATATCTTATTAGATAAATAAAATGTTTGTACATTACAATTACAAACTATAGGATCAGACGAGATTTAGGGCGTCAACCCCAACACTTTAATCATCCTTCGGAGCGTTTGAAACTAGTACAAAACAATTATTCTACTTTGGTATTCATTTCTTTTTAATTTATGTATTGTTCAATGTCCAATTCTAGTTATCTTATAGTACTTTTAAATAAACAATTAAACTTCATTCCCCTTTTAGATAATTTTTTTTTTTTTTTTTTAAGGAAGTCATCCGCTTCCCCTAATTTGTCATTGCTTCCCACTACCCTACCAAAAAGCCCAACCCTGTCCCATTTACCCTTTTTATCCACCTTAATTTCATCCTCCCCTCCCTCACCATAAAATGACAGAAAAGACAGTTGTTCAAATTATGTTAATTTGTCACAAATAATAATGTGTTGTTTGAATTAAACAAAGGGATTCAAATTTACCTTTAATTTTATTAATTCTTTTTTTTTACCATACAAGTGTATTAACTAGTTTTGTTACTTTTTATTTAGGTTGACAATTAATTTATTATAAAAACAAATTCAAAATTTCTCAATCATATGCCTCTTACATAACCACCATATATATATATTTTTAAAAAATCTAGAAAATTAGTGAATATTAAACAATACTTAGAAACTATAAAGTAGCATCTAGAGTTTAAACATATAAAATATAAATATGAATGTAATATTATAAAACATGAAGAGCATAAAAGTTTGTTCATGATCTGAAACATAGTCTAAGTTCAACAATTAACTTGTCCTAAAGTTTGCAATTGCATTTTTTTTCATGATAGCAAGTATGACCAATGGATGGGAGGATAATTTTGAATATCCCTTTTCTCCTTTTTAAATTTAATTGGAGTGAGAGATCGAACTCTAATATTTAAGAAAGTAATAGATGTTTATCACTGAGCTTTTATCTTAGATGGACTATATTTATTATGTTTATGGTCAAAGAAATACATCTAGAGTTATAATAAATAATATGAAGTGCTAACAAGATATGTTACATAAGATAAGAGGAATATTTTCAAAAGAAGTAAATAAATAAAAATAAGAGGGGGAAAAACATAAGAAAAACAACACAAACATATCATGTGGTTTCTATCAAAATTAGTCTACATCTAATAAATAAATTCATCATAGGTTCAAGATATTACAAGGTCTAGCTATCATCTTGCTTTTGTTGTTTCTGTTTTCGCTAAATATCGATTATTTCATTTGGTTTAAAATCTTCCATAACAATTATGAATTTGAAAATGTCAAAAAAAATTTTTCCAAAAAATTAAATTTAAGATTTATTAAAAATATGAGTATTGAAATTGAACAAACTTTAAATAAAATAATAAAAGGTCAAGTTTTCTCCATGTACGTGTTGTCACAATCTTACTATAGATTATGACATGTTTCTCTATTACAATCAATCGAAAAGAAACAAAAAAAAAATGTTAAAAAAGATGGAGTATATTTTGTTCTTTTACTCCATTATGTATATTTGTTTTTCATGAATATTTGAGAATTGGCCCGTGATTATGTAAAAAATTTATGAATTTTTTTTTTTAAAAAAATTTTAGTTCAATAAATATAAACCACGAAATCTAATCTTCAATCTCAAAAAGATAAATAATTAACTATGCTTGTATTTATTGGAAATACTACCACTTCAAGCTTATAGTTATGAATTTTATGAAATTGTTGGGTTTGGATTTTTTTTTCCTAAGTAATTTAGTTTGATTATTACTCTATGTTGAATATTTTACCTTTTAAAAACATTTGGAAACTTTAGCCAAATTTTGGAATTTGAAATTTTAATTTCAATTTGAAAATATCCATTAAGTACAGGCTACAGCTTGCAGCCAAGACCCACCATTTTTTTAATAAATAAAATTCAAGACCCATGAATTTTATAGTACAAAAAAGAAAAAAGAAAAATAGTCCCATCAGATCAATTATTGCTCAAATTGATTTTAGAAGGAAACACTGTACATAACATTGAATATTATATTGCAAAAATTTCTCTCATTGGTATATTTTGAAACATTTCGAAATTTATAATGTATACAGTATATAATTCCTGGAAAAAAGAAAATAGAAGACAGCTCAATAGTCAAGGCACATATTATGTCTAATAAAAGTTTGATGCTCTATTATATATATCCAAACACATAGACACTATATTTATATTAATTGAACTAGAAATATATTGCAAATTAAAATGGAAATTGTGGATGTGATAAAATAATGTTGAAAACTGTACCAATTTCTTTTTTTTTTTTTTTTTTTTTTTTTTTTTTTTTTTTTTTAAAGCAACCGGTTCAAATTTAGTCGGATATTTTCATTCAAATATAAGACAACGGTAAATATAACAATCAAATTCAAAGTATTTGTAGATATAATACAATGCAAAAAAATTTGTAAGTATAACAAAATTTAAACTTTAAAGTCTATCAATGATAGACTATATTGCTAGTAGGGGTCTATTAGTGATAAACCATATCATTGGTAGGAATCTATCAATAATAAAGTCTATTACTAATAGATTTTTCTATATTTGCAATTTCAAAATGTTGCTATATACTTAATTATTATCTCTAAAAATGCTACCTAATGCAATTACCCTTTAAAATAAATCTTTATTTAGTTTAAAGTTAGTTTTTGTCCAACTTGAGAAAATAATAATAATAATATTCATTCACACAAAGATACAAAGTAAATATGTTACCAAAATTTATAGTGAGAAAATACTAGTACAGACTATATATATATATATATAAAAATTTTACAACATAGATTAATTTTTAGATTTATTGAAAATACAAATATTAAATTTGACATTTAAAAGTAATTGAACTAAAATCAAATCAAAATTTAGGTACAAGAACGGAAATGATATTTTAATCAAATCTAAATCTAAAACTATATGTTGGCAAAATTTATAGTTCAACAAAATTTTAATAGATTTATCATCTTAAATCATTTATTGACTCGAAAATTTAAGTTAATAGGTAAAAATAAATTTAATATAATATTTAACCTATTCATTGAAACCAAAAACTTGAAGGTGTGATTGTAGTGAAAGGATTATTTTTTTAGATTATTTTTTTAAAGTTTAAAACATATATTTAATGAAAAGAAAAGTAGTAAAAGGAAAAGGTGAAACTTGTTGTGAGAAAGTATGAATTGGAAATGATTTAAATATAAGGGAGTTTGACTCTGGAAAACACTGAATTCAAACTGAACCATAATAATAATAATAATAATAATAATAATAACTGTGGGAATTGGCCTGTAAATTGGAAACTGCAATGCACCAAAATTAATGCAACAAAAATATTTATATATATTTAAATATTTATGTTCACTTTAAAGTCTAAAGCAAAATTTATTGGAATATTATTATTATCAATTACCAAATAGAAAGATCTGTGGTTTCTCTTTTTGCCTTTTTCCATTTTTCTCCATTGTATGATTGTAGAATACAAACTGTGGAAAGGCTTTGGCGCTTTGCTTTCTTTACAAGTCTCTTAGAAGGAGGAGGAAAAAAAAAGGCTTGAGAAAGTTTGCATATTTAATTATTACATTTTTTTTTTTGAAAAAAAGCATTATATATAGTAATAGTATAGTATAAAGTAGTATATTTGTAATGTAATGCCTCCTGTGGTGGGTCCACTTCATTAGAGAAATAGTAACCATTACCGAGAAAAAGGGTTAATTGTACAGTTGACCCAAAAAATGAATTGAAATGCATAATGGCCCCAGTTTTTTAAACTAATGTTATATGTCATTTGTTTAGAGTGAAATTATGGTATTGCCCTTCATTATAAATATTACAAAATTTCTTTCCTCTGCCAATCAATTGTTTGCCTCATGGATTTTCAAGTTCCTATTAACGTTGTTATGAGGTTGAAAACAGGTCTCTCTCTCTTGCAAACTTCCAACCAGATGCCTCTCTTTTAGGGTTGAAATGAGAGGAAGAAGCAATAATATGACACTACAAAAAAACCACATTTCTTGACGTTTGTAATTTTTAATACTTGATTTTTTTTATTAAAAAGAGTCAAGTAATAGGTGATTTTAATGAAAAATATCAAAAAAAGGTTTAAAAAAAAAAGAGGAGGTTGAGGAATTTTCTGAATTTCTTCACACTCACACCGTACTTGACGTTTTGAAAATGTCAAGTTTAAGCTATTCTTTCTTGTCATTTTAAAAAAAGTCGAGTTTTTTAAGGTTAATTTAGTGAGTATTAAACTTCCTTAATACTTTTTCCCCAAAATTTCACGCATCTCACGTACGAAGCATTCACACCACTGCTTCCTTGCGAAGCGTTCAGCCCAAGCCCAAGTATCTTTTGTCTCAAACTTTCGTTTTCTTGGCGAAGCGTTCAACCCAGTTTTTCGTTATCTGTATTTCAGAGGTTCTTTTTGATATTTTAGGGTTTATAGGTTCATATTTCAGAAACTAAACTTTCGTTTTTTGTATTTCAAATGTTCCTATTTAGGGTTCAAAGGTTTTGCATTATGTTAACAGTTTGGTTTGCATCTGTTTATTGTCGACTTGAGCTCAAGTGTCACTGCTATCCTTGATGTGCGTAGCCACTTGCTCTGTGTCCACGATTGTTAAATGCACTCCAGCCGTAAGAAGTTGAGGTAAGGCCATGTCGTCTCTCTCTTTTTCCTGTTCGTTTTCTCTCTCTCAACCATCTTGTCTCTCTTCTCTAGATAGTATGAGGTTCCATCTCAAAACCAATTGGCAATGAGAGGAGTAACTTGTTTTTCCAATGTGGGATTCCCAACATACCTCCTTAAGATGGTGCCTATTTTGGGTTCACCAATCTTGATCGGATCACAATTTCTTCTTATTGGACCGACATCACCTGTTTGGGCTTTATGGGCTCTAATACCAAGTTAGAAAAGAGAGGTTGAAGGTTATGGATTGACTCACACTTCGGACGATAGCACTTAGACAAGGTAAACAATGACAGTGGCAAGCCAAAGTTTCCTTTATGATTTCTTGTATTTGAAATGTACATAGATGAGGTATTTATATAATATGGAATCTCTAATTTGGGAATGCAAAAATAACTCAACCTATTCCTTTAGTAAGTCATATTCTTTTGGTAGATAGGCAAGACATTATGTGTTGGCATTCTTAATATCCTTAATATCCCCAGGTCACGATCATTGCACCCACCATCACCGCCTTTTTTAGGTAATTTTCCATTACCCCCACCCCCTTATTTCATATAATTTGAACAATGTTTTTTTTTTTCTTTCTTTCTTTTAATTAATCAAGATACATGAGCAATGAAACGAGCACGAATGTGCACCCTTATCAAAATACTCTCTAGACTTAAAAAAAAAAGTGTTTTTTTTTTTTTTTAAAAAACTCATTTTTATTTAAATATTTTTTTGAAAAATTCTTATAAATAGAAAAATCAAGTACAAAACATTTTAAAAACTTTTTGCTATAAGTGTAAATATTTTTAAATATTTTTATATTTAAAAAGACCCCTATTTTCTTTTTTATAAATATTGATTAAAATACACTTGAAAAGTTATTTTGAGTGGTTGTCAAACATTCTAATTTCTTCCAAAATGACTCATTTTTTAAATTAAACACTTCAAAATGTAATCCAAACACACCATAATTAGTATTCGATCTAAATAATCACTATTTAATTATAGGATAAGTTTCACAAGTATTTAAGTTTCAAAAAAGAAAAATGATCTTTATTGTCTTCGTATTTTGAAGAATACATGCATTTGGCCCTCAACATTTTAAAATGCATCTTTTTAGTTCTCAAATTTTTAAGAATATGTGTGTTTGGTCTCTAAGATTTCAAAATGTACCATTTTAATCCTTAGGTCCATATAATAAATTTATTATTATTTTAAATGAGAAAAACAAATTTAAAAAATTATTTCTTCTCTCCAAAATTATTTTTTAAAACTTAATTCTTCCAATCCAAAATGTCATTTTCTTATTTTAAAAATAAATAGTAAAAAATACTTCACAAACCTTTTAAATATATTCTTAAAAGTTCAAGAACTAAGAAAGTGTTGAATTTTGACAAAATATTATAAGTGCAGTTGTCTCACATCGGAAAAGCTCAAGAAAGTTAGACTCCAAACACTATAAAAAGAACCCCTTTAATTTTCAATTGTCTGAGTTATAAACACTTTAAGATTAAGTATCTAACTCTAATTAAATTCCTTTTTGTATTATCTAGTTTGGGAGTGAGAAAAAGAGCTGTGGGTAATAAAAAACTTTAACAGAATACTTATATATTTGGGATTCAGGAGAGTTCTATGTAATAATATTATAATTTTCACATAGTGGAATTTTTCTAATTTACGGATTTTTTTTTTTCTTTTCTGTGTTTCTAATTTTATTACTTTCGTGGTCATTTTTCTATAGACGAAAACACATATGGTCCCAAATTGGAGAAAAAAATGAATATTTTTCCATAAAAATGAAAAGGAAATAATGAAAGGGATGAAAAAGAGAGAGAAATGGAAAGTAAAAAGGAAAAATAGGGATGAAAATGTGTTGTTATGGCGTGGTGGAAGATGGGGTCAGGTTAGTGAATGATTGGGTCACTTGAGGATGTTGGAGAAAAAACCCATATAAATCCATGGAGAATATAATGTGACATGCATGCTCAAAAATATATTGGCCCCATTTCCCTTCTCTTTTCAATATTCAAACATTATATGTAACCCTACTTCCCCCACTCCAAATAAATATGCCAAATTTCTTCTCTCTTTTTGGTGTGCCCTACCAACTAACTCCCACTCACACCAATGCTACTTACTATCTAATGCTTAAAAAGGTTGCCTTTTCTTGAATTGAGATGTGTTTTAGGTCATCCTTGGTGAGGTTTTTTAAGTACAATATAATCTTTGTGGACCATATCTACTTGATTTCATACCTACATTTCTGTCATTTTGTATCATTCATATTTAATAGGCAATATATAAAAGTCACCAGCGAGACCATCATGGGTGGTGGTTAATAATTAACCTAGATGAGAGAATCATTGATTCAAAGTCGTAGAGTGAGATTTTATACCAGTGATGTAACTCGACCTAACCAAACATGGTATGTATATCTCAACATTACTATGCCAAGACAATGTGACATGTACACCAATATTTGAAAAAAAAAAAATACTTGATAAAAGTACTTTATACATATTATAACAACTTAAGTACATGCTACTAACTATCCTAATCACTTGATCTGTATGATCGTCTAACCAAGGTAGTGTCATTGTTTCTAATGAGAACTGACCTAAATAGAGTGGAAACTTTCTATTTTGGGTAGTAGTTGGAATTACAGTCCTAACATGTATTCTAAAAACCTTAACTATATATATTTATTTTTTACTTTTTCTCATTTCATTGGCCTCATTTTTTTCCCCAAATTAATAAATGAACTAGAGAAAAGCTTTCCATGGAGAACTTGACTCCCGTTGTTTTTTTCCATGGAGAACCTTCCACTTAGATTGAATCATTTGTAACTCTTACATAGTGAGAATATCAATAATGTTACTATGATATAAGATATCCCACCTAATCATATATTGTATATTCTTTAGGCTATTTCTTGAATATGATTATCTCCTAAATATCAATTATATTGCTATATACTTTTCAAGATTGCAATCTTGAACGTAGATTGTTGTTAAAAGAACACAATTTTTAACTCTAATACAAATTTGTTAAAATTTAGATTCAAATTCAACTATAGAAACTATGTTTAGCGTTCAATTGATATAAAGTATATATTATTAACTTTCCTATCAGAAATTCGAATGTCTCATTCATAGTGAACTCAAACAATTTAAAAAAAAAAAAAAGGTGCATTTGACTTTTTATTTATTTATTTAACATTTGTCAGACTCTTTTTCAATACTTCTGCCTTTACCAAATGACCTCTGATAGCCCTAATATAGATTATGGAATATGTGTTTTTGTGTTCGTAATTTCAATCCATAGAGATTGGAAGTGAAAACTAGGAAGCACAAATCAGTTTAATATATATATTTTTAACTCATCATTTATAAGGTAGAAAATGGAATAACTGACCTTTTATTTATTAGATTGTACTCAAATTAACAAACTCAACCGACTAATCAGAAGTTAGATTTAAAATATTTGATTGACTCAAATATAATTAACACAATATTTAAGCTAACCTAAGTATTTTAAATATCTTTATTTAGTTTCTGCATTTGGGAAAGGTTAAAGAAGAAGATTTGTGTTAGTAAAGAATGAAGATTATTGAAAAGTAAAAGAAGTAATAATGAAGAGAAACAAAAAGAAAAGGTGAAGAAGAAGAAAAAAGAAGTACCCAAAAACCCAACTACCAAGAGAGAAGGTCATGTTAGTTTGGGTATTTGTGGTTCTATTTCTCAACTTTACAATGTCTGTTTGTGTGAAAGTGACATGAATTTTAGCAAATAATAATAAAAAGACAATAACTTTTTAATTTTTTTTTATTTTTTATATATAAAAATGAGTTAGTGGGAGAATAAAAAGGAATGATGAATACAAACAAAAGTGTTAAAGTTTGTCTGTTTGAATGAATGTGGGTCTAATTTTCTCTCTTATCTCAATATTTTATATACTTTTGTTTTATTTTTTTTTTAATTTTTTACAAAAAGGTCATTAATCTAAAACAATAGATTATATTAGATCCAATCCAAAACACCTTTTCCAATTTTTCTTCTCTCTCTCATGCTCAATGTTTTCAAGAAAAACACTCCTAAAAAAAATAAAAATAAAACTTGATTTGGTTCTCATTCTTGGAGTAGACACCTCAACAAGATGGAAGGAACAAAAGAAAGGGACATAGACATGGTGGGCCAATTATTTGATTTTTTATTATTATTATTATTATATATATATATAGCTCTTCATCTTATTTTATTTTCTTTATATATTAAGAAATAGGTAAATAACAATTGAGTTAAATTTCCATTTTAGTCATCAATGAATTTAAAAAGTTTTGTTTCATTGTTAGAGTTTGGTTAAAAGCTTTTAAAATCTTTCTATACTTCAAATTTTGTTATATGATATGTATCATGTGGAGTGATATTAAGAGACGATAAATTAACATTTAGTATATAGTTGTATTTGCGAAGATTTGAATATTACTCGATTTTTATTAGGTTAACTATATTATAATTTTATTTGGACAAAAAGATGGAGGACATAATTTTTTAGTAAAAAGATAACAGAGTGAGATAATAAGAGTGAGTTTTCTTCAACATCTTCAAGAACGTAATAGAAAATTTTCTCTTTTTTCTTTTTATTTTGAAAGAAAATATATGTTAACAAAATGAATTAGGTAAAGTTAAGAAAGTCCTAGAAAATTTAACCAAAACATAAAATAGAATGAAACGTTTAAAGACGAATTAAAATGAAGTTCAACTTGAGAATTTAAAATATTAAGTTTAACCATACGTTGTTATTGGCTAGTAGAATATAAAACTTATTCAAATCATGATACAACCCAACTCTGTTACCTAGAGAACAAGTAACTCTGCTATTACCTCTCACTATTGTATTGATTTGATTGTATATATAATATATATTTTAAACTTTGGATTAGTATAAATATAACTCTAATTTTAGTTTTATTGGTGTTTATCTATAAATTGGGCTAGTTTCATTCAATTTTATAAGTTCTATAATCAATTAGAAAAATACTACTCTCTTTTTCCCCCTTAATTGATGAAAGCCAAACTTTCAATTACATGTTAAATAAATTTTTTTAAAAAAAAATCAGTTGTTGTATTTTGCCACTTCTAATATTTTAAAATTATAAAATTTTGTTTTATCCATCTTTGTTATTTTTATCCATAAAGTGAAAAATATTGAATTAAATAAAAATAAAAAGCTGACAAGACTTCTGGAATATGATGGGGAGAGTTAGTATATAAATATGATAGGTTGATAAGTTGCATATATAAGCAGAAGCCTTATAATTAATTTACCACAATCTTTGCTTTTAAGTGAGGGTATGTCAAACTATTTATTATTTAATTAAATAATTAAAGTTTTTTTTTTTTTTTGTTTAATAGGTTAATTTTATTTATTTATTTATTTTTAATTCAATAATATTTGTTTATGGAAATCCAACTACAGAATTGTTCAACAAAACTAGAAGGAATTGTATAAAAATTTAGATCACTATATCGTTTAGATCGTTACCACATAATTCTAAGTCTTGATTTTTGTTCAAAATTCTAAAGGATCATATATTTCTATTTCAAAACAGGTTTATGAATTTTTAGCAGTAAAAATTTCAAATTTTGAAAGTATTGGAATATTTTCGAAATAAAGGACAAAATGTGAGAGGAGAGAACAAATATATCCATACTTTATCAGTTTTGGCATCCTTCGAAGGTCGTCCTTACTCGGAAAGACGTTTTTCATTCTTCTTTCAATCGTGATGAATATATTAGAGAGTAGTGAGTTGTGGTGCTTATTGTTGGTTTACTGTCTAAAAAAAGTATATAATATAATTGTTATAATTTAGTCTAATTATAATAATATGTTTATAAATGTGAGTGTGAAGTGGTGATATTGCGCATGCTTGATGCTACACACTTTCCAGTGAGAGGACATTATGGTCAATTAATTTATTTAATTCTTTTTTTTAGAAAGTATTTAATTATTTGTTTGTGTTATAATTAATTTAATTAAAATTTGAACCCAAACAAAACCCTGCCACAACGCGTGCCGTGTGCCACAAACCGCGCAAATCAAACCCATCACTATAATAACAATATATTTATTTATTTATTTATTTTATATATATTATATGTTTTATTTTATAAGTTTAGCCCATAGTGTCTATTACGATTTTCATATCTAAATTTTAAGAATGGTTTAATAAATTTACAAATCTCTTCATTTTATATACAATGGTTCTCTTTATTTTAAAAAGTATCTAATAGATTCTTAATATTAAAATTTTATATTTAATATCTTTTAATTTTAAATTTTATGTCTAATAAATTTGTTGCGGGTTGCCTAAAGCAAGGTCCAAAGTCTACAAGTGAGTCCAAACCCAATAAAACTTAAGAGGCGATATAGGAAACTGCAGGCCCCAAAAGGAAAAAGTCAAACCTTTGAATTTTAGGTCGATCAATGGAGCTGAAAGAATTAATACTAATCGAGATATAACTAAGTTGAGTTCAGTTATGGCGCTCTACAACCTTGAGGATTGCAATCATCCTAACATTGTCAATATTACACGTAAAAAAAGAATATTATAAATAGTCCCTAATTTGATAGCTCCAAAAGGGAGAGAGGTAAGGAAACTTCAAATGAGAACTCTAATCCTCTTCTATGTGCCTAATTCCTATACTAACTTAAACGTAGGAGTTTGTTCGACTTGAAACCATACCGGTGCGAGCATTCTCACGTTGATCCACTCGGACGACGAGGCTTGACTAGAGGAGAGAGCCAAAACACCTACGTCCTGTATGTGAGTTTCTCGTGCCAAGAAGTTCTTTGACCTATATGACATTGTTAATAATTTTCATGCCTACTAAATAAAAAGTGAAAAGGTTAGAAATCTATTAAACATAAAATTCAATTTTGTATCTTTTTTTGGTTCAACATAGAGTGAGAAATGTTAACCTTAAGCCTCGGTTGAGAGTACACATGTTATGTTAGTTGAGTTCAATTTGGTTCTATATCTAAGAGATTAATTAATTTTTAAATTTTTTGAATATATCAATGATCTATTAGACACAAAATTAAAAATTTATTAGTCTATTAAACATTTTTTTTTAAGGAATGCAAAAACCAAATAGACAAAACTCATAAAAATAAGTATTTAATTGACATACATTTGAAATTTCATAAAGTAAAGTTGTAATTTAATATATTTGATGTAGGTTTAGGCTAAAAAGGTAAAGAACAACAAACCTAAGACTATGACTAAAAATACTAATGGCTTAAAAAAAAACTCCACCTAGCAAAATTCCAATTAAGCAAATGACAAATGTATATAAACCAACTACAAAAAATTCTCCTCTCTTTTTTCTTTTTGTTTTCTTTTCATTTATAGCCATTCTATTGGCTGTTTCCTTTTCATCATTTCCACCTACTTTCTTACTCCAAATTAAAAATAACCTTTATAAACTATTTATGTTACTATAAATTGTTTAATGCCACAAGAATGTTTCAAAACAAAATCATGACTCTCAAGTATGTACTTGACTAAAAAGTGTAGTGGTATATAT